>NC_048899.1:13656790-13880749 GCF_011077185.1 Oxyura jamaicensis | reverse complement strand
CCCCACAAAACAAGAACATCACGGGCAGCAGCAGCATTCACTTGTCCGCATTGCTCTGCCAATGTGCTTCAGTGCTCTGCAGGAGTCATCCCATGTGTGAGATAATGTGTAGCCACTAATTCTCAACTTTTTCAGATAGCCAAAGAGAAGGGTAACTCTACTGATTATTTGCACTCCTCAAACTATGTTAAGAATTTTCTTGTTCAGGAAAGCTACTCATTTGTTTTGAATAGACCCATGCAGGCCAAATTAAAATGATTGCAGTGATATGAACTGAAACAGTGCTCTGAAGTGGATATAATTTTCTATTTCTGCATGCAGTTGGAATTTTACAGTATGATTTTCCACTTAATCAATTACATTAAACATTATTACTCATATTTTAGAAACCTACTGAAGTCATTTCCTGTTTTATGTTGAGGTTTGCAAAAGAAAAAATCGAGCCACCTTTCTATTTTATGTTTTTATTTTTTCTTTTTTATTTTTTTATCCTGCAGTCTGTATTATCATTCTTTATTTTGTATCGCAAAGACATCTTGTTTCCACATCAGCTTCCCAATTGAGTGCCCTTTTTGGTGTGTTTAATTAGATGACTCCAGACAGCATGAACTACAATAAGCTTAAGCAACATCAGCAGCTGATGGCATTGTGTTGCCTAACAACTCCAGAACAGTTTCTCCAATTGTGCTGAGTTGCCATAGTAATATCTGCCCACTGCTGGTGGACTTGCTTGAGAAATTTAAATAAAAACAACTGTCAGACTAAGATCGTGGCAGATGCATTAGCCTCAGCAACATCAAGAGACTCAAAATTATTTCTGTCACGAGCGTACATGAAGCATAATTTTGAGATATGCCTTTTTTGCAGGCCCAATAGCCCGGTGCTTTCTCTCAATAAATATAGCTATATAGAATATGAGATGGGCACAGAAAGTTCACAGAATTATTTTTTCTCCGTGACACCACTGTTTCCTCATGGCTAACTTTGACCATACTGGAATCTTAAATTTCCACTTCATTCTGTTAAATATTTCAAAACTGGATGCTTAGCATGGGTATCGTATACTGCTCTGGTGTGAATGCAATGCAGAGATAACTCTGACTCTGTAGTCCTGTAGGAATGGCTGGCAGAGAGCTTTCATCTCCCCAGTCAGTACAGATTTTCATTTCCCAGACCTCTCTTCTCTGTAGATCAACCCCTGACTTTGATTTTTTTTTGAGGACTTCATTGGCCAAACTTTGAGCAATGAAACATTTTAGCACTGAAACATGTAAGTACTATTTCAATGCCCAGATTAAGGTGCTTCAGGTATTTATGTAATGCTACTAAACTGCGCATAATTCACCCATTCGGAAATGCTTAAGGCATTTAATCTGCTCTTCACATATAAACCGCGAAAAGACAGTTACTCCATAACATCAGAAGATGAAATTCAGAAGCTGTTTTTTATGCTGTGTTTCTACAGCACGATTCCTTTCTTCCTCTTCTTGGGATGTAACTGTGCTTTATTCTATTTATTCTTCAACTGGCTGCACATATTCCTGCCATAATATTCTCCTTTTTATCAGTATGGTTTGTTGGAAAAGGTAAAGGAGAGAATGTTTGGATGTGATTTAAAAATATCTTTTTATTTTAAAATGCCTCTGAGTTCTGAGTACTTCTGATTCTTCCCACCCCTTCAATATTTTTCAAATACTTGAATGTATATGCTAAAGTTATAGGGTTGAATTTTTCTGTCCTGGAAAGCTAATGTAGCAAATTTAGGCCAGTAGTAATTATTAGCCCATCTGTTTTACTTCACTGTCCTATTCAGACAGAGAGAGGAAAAAACCCAAATCTCTGTCTCCGCAAAAGATGCTGGAGCCTTTACTTAGCGTGTGTGTTTCCAGAGTTGTTCCATTTAACTTGATGGAATGACAGATCCCTTTCCCCTCTGCTGTTTTGTCTGTCTGTCTGCTTATATTTCTAGGATTAAAATTCAATTTAGTCAAATACTTGGGTGAAATGATGCTTTAATTTGGCCTCCCTAACAGGTTTTTTCTTCTTCTAAGCAGGAGCTGCTTGCTTTTCTCAGTGTGGTCAGCAGCCATGCTATTAAGTGATAACTGGCATAGGCTTCTGTCTTGAGCCAGAATGTCAAAATCTCCATTTAGAAAGTGTCACATTCTGCCATCCCACTCTGCCTTAGCTGTCCAAAATTAAGTATGATCAGAGCGGGGCACTGCGTAAACAGACACGGCATGGAATATTAACTGCTTGCTGATGATGTATTTGCTGAGCAATTTGCAGGCTATCATTCTGATTAATAATAAGAATAAAAAAGCTGTATCTATGGAAACAAAGTGTGGAAAATAGCTTTTATGCCTGAGGAATGCTCAAGGAAAATGGTTAGGTGGTCTTAAATGTGATAGCAGATGTCTTCTTAGCAAATCTCGGGGCACTGCAGATGTGAATAGGGATGTAGCAATGAGTGGCACATAGAATTGTAATGTTGTAAAGCAAAAAGAGAGAATCCGTTTTATTTAAAATTATTTAGAATTGTAGAACTATAGAATATCCTGAGTTGGAACGGACCCACAATGGCCATTGAGTTTAACTCCTGGCTCCACACAGGACCACCCAAAAATCAGACCATGTGTCTGAGAGCATTGTCCAAATGCTTCTCAAACTGCAGCAGGCTCAGTGCTGTGACCACTGCCCTGGGCAGCCTGTCCCAGTGCCCGACCACCCTCTGGGTGCAGAACGTTTCCCTAGCACCCAGCCTGACCCCCCCCGTCCCAGCTCCATGCCGTGCCCTCGGGTCCTGTCGCTGTCCCCAGAGAGCAGAGCTCAGCGCCTGCCCCTCTGCTCCCCTCGTGAGGGAGCTGCAGGCCACCATGACTGAGATTTAGAAGCTCTCCATTCATAATCAGCAGAGAGATTTAAACTGGCCAGGAACAAACAGGTTGTTTTTTTAACTGCATTCCAGTCACAAATTGTTTTCACAATTTACATTCATGCAAATCATTGCATTTTTTTTTCCCCTTCCTGTTGCTACTTTTGTGAACTGCCAGATCCTAATTCAGGGGATATCCCACTAATCCCACTATAAGAGTTAAATCATATTTGCGATTAACAAATTGCACCTAGATACATTCAGAAAAGTTAAAATTGCTGCATGGGGATAAAAAATAGCATTGCACCAAATTTGCCACTGCTTTTACTTTCTTGAAGAGCCTCTGTGTGGAACTTCAACTTCTGCCTCCCTTCTTGCTGTAGAGCTAAGGAAGCATGCACCTGTTATTCTTTTCTCTTTCTTTCCCATTTTACTTCCCTGGCTAGAAGGCGCTGGCCAACAGACAACAGTTTCAGGAAAGCTCCAAGCATTAAAAAAATCTAAGCCTTAAAGACGGCTTTTCCCCAAGAGATTTCCTCAGCTTATTGGCCTCTACAGGTTCCTGTCTGATCTGCACAAAGCTTCTGCTGCTGTGTGACAGTCACAGAAAGTACAGGAAAACCTGTCTTCTTTCTGTGAAAAATAAAAATAGATGCCTGAGTTTCCTCACTGGTTCTGATATTGTTGATGGACATGGAGGGCCATAATCAACCCCCAAGGCTATGACCTTTCCATTCATATTAGACACTTGTCTTGAGAACATGAGCTCTGTTCCATCTGGATGGAAGTAAGTAAGATTTGCTCCAGGAGCACACACTGTACTTTCTGACCGCTAAGGGCTGGTTGATCCATGGGGCTACATCAGAGCTTGTCTGGAGGCAAGCCCTCTGACACACATATAGCGGAGACCTCATGCCCACAGCTCTGTAGGTCTACTCCTTCTGCAATCCCTTACTGAGGGAATTAGCTGAGCCGTGAGCAGGCTGCAGCAATGGTACAGCTGTCCCCGTGGCACGGCTCTGGGCAGGGAATTGTTCCTTAGGAAACGGGAGGGGCTGAGGGAGCAGGTGAGTTTTCTATTCCCCTACCTTCACTGTTTCATCAAGCAAAAGCATTTAGCAAAGTATTGTTACTGAAGAAGATTATTTCAGAAAGGAATATTCAATTTAGCTAGTAATATTAATATAGCTTATTTTATAATTCACATCCTTTATTGTAAGCTGGTTCTAATGTGGAGTTATGCTAAAGGACTTGCCTATTGATTTGTTTGAAGGAAAGGCTTCGATGGAAGAATAAACAAAATCTTGTTTGGTGTACCTTACCTTGGTCAGCATTAAGCAGGATGCAGATCTGAAATCCTCTGTCAATAGTAATTTCTAAAGGTTTGGGGTAAAGGCAAAAGAACAGAGCTTTACAGAATGTACATTGTGTGGCCTGGTTGTTGCAGGTGGCCTTGGGTGACGTCAAGTATTTGAAAGGGAAGTTTATTTTACAGTGGTGGAAGGGGAGCCCAAAGCACGGTGGATAATTCTGTGTAACAGGAGCAGAAGGCTTTTTCAGTGGACAGTTGTTCCTCAGGGGCCAGTAAAGATGCCAGAGCACGATGCAAATTATAACGAGCTTGGTGGCAGCAGAGCCCTGACGCTGCATGTGAAACCAGCCCTTGCTCATGGGAGACGTTTTGCAGCCATGTCCCTTTTAGATTGGTTGCAAGGTTTGCTTTCCACGTAAAATTCATGCTCCTTGCCTCTACTCTGGGTTCTAAAGGAAAAGAAGCTACTAAAAGTGAAATACTACCAGGAACAACCAACCTAGGGAGCTTGTCCATGGGTTCATCTTGTAGCCAGAATGGGAATGCTTATCTAGAGGTTTTTATTGTTTGACCTTGTAAAAGCAATGGAGCAGTTAGTGGGGGATTAAAAGTGAGATAAAGGGAAGAAAAAGAAAATGTGACATAATGCAGAAAACTAAAATAAATCGAAAAGCAGTCAACAATAAATATTTAAGATATATCTTCAGATATGTTTGATGCATAATATATTTGAGATATAATGCAATAAAATCCAAACATTAATAGCCAAAATATGCATGATGATATTGGAATGTTTTAATACTTTTTGAAAGCACATGAAAAGCCTAAAAGTTCAGATATTTTAAAACTGCAGTATAAAACTAGTATTATCATTGGATTGGTGGAATACAAATGTTTATTTGCTTGAAACTGAGTTTAGTGAGGAATCTGAGCATATTGTAATAGTTCTAGCTGAATTTGTACCTCTGTGTGTCACTATGTGTCAAAAGAATTCTTTACACAAATTAAATATTTTAGTGGTTAAGTATTACTCTATAACTTATAGGTAACTGAGTTTGGAAATTCACATAGGGGCAGTACAAAATGATACAGCATCACCTGCAAAACCATGTGTGAAGGGCTGTGCTGTGTTTTACCCAGCTGTGAGTAGCAAAGTGCTCCTAGTGGATGGTACAGCACAGCTTTTCTGTGACAAACACGTTTTATTTCCATATACTTCCATTTCTGATAAGAGCTTACAGGAGGGTTTCCAGATCTTTGGCAGAAGCTATTCTGTACGCAGTCTGGAAAGTCCGATGTCTGCAGAGGTGTCTGGGCCTTCCACACAATGCTGGGTTTGTTCTGCAGCGGGATTCTCCTGAAGGGGCACAGACTGATTCCAGCGGGTGAGGCAGGAACTTGGAAAAGCTTGGTGAACAATTCTAATGCAGAGACTCCTTAGATTTCACACATTTTCTTAATTTGAGAATTAAGAGAAAAGAAATCACCAAATGCAATACATGCTAGATTGCTATAAAAATGCCCTTTTCATTTTGGCATCCAGATTTCCCCTCTCCCTCTTTCAGAAACTCGTCAAGGAAAGGTTGAAGATAATAGATAATACACCAGCAAACCTATGACGGAACACGTTTCACTTCCATTTAGTAATGGGCAGGCAGAGGCGTGGGGAGTGTGAGCGAGTTAGGTGAGTTCAGAGGGGCAACCTAAAAAAAAAAAAAAAAAAACAACCAAAAAAAAAAAAACAACAACAACAACAAAAAAAAAAACAGACCATCCCTCTCTGGAGTCTCAGGCTTACAACAGCACATTTTTCCAGTATGCCCATGATTAAACCAATTTCATGGAGAAGATAACATCACTGATAACATGTGCAAATGAAAATGATGAAGTCTTTGAGGACCCTCTTAAAAATACCCCTGCTAAAGTAATAGTGCTTCTGTAACAATGGACAGAGACCAGAACATTACTTAGGTTCTAGGAAAAGTTAACATCCTAAGTACATAAATGACAACAATGCAAATAAAATAGTGAAAATAGTGACTACTATTTTCACTACTATTTATAATCTAGCAGGTAATGTGACCAACATACTGACTTTTTTTTTTTTTTTTTTAATGTAAGTTACTTAATTCCTTTCAAAAATGAAGCACAGCAATTCAAATTTTCCAGTTCAGTTCTCTGGATCAGTGACTTTAAAGAAGTTTTATTTAAAAAAATAAATCAGCAGAAGGGTAGAATATCTATTAAGTAATTTTTTTCAGAAGTTCCTCAGTGTGTGTCTCTATCTGTCTGTCGGTCTGTCTGTCTGTCTATCTGTCTAGCTAGCTGAATTACAATAGTTTGTTGTTGTCAATATGTGTGATACTGGTAAAAAATACTGAAAATATTCATCTGCAAAAGCCATACTTTTTATTTATTTTATTTTTTAAAGAATGTTGTCCTTGTTTGCTTTTATTGATAGTACTGCTCTAAGAGGAAAGGAAAACTGTACATCCTTTGAATGTTGAATATATTTCTTTTTGTATTCACATAATCCAAAAGAAGCTGTATTAAGTGACATGTTTTATTTAGCTGCCTTGAGTAAATCTGTTAATAAATCTGAGATGCAATTTGGAAATGGAAAACTGCAATTCCTTCAAAACATCTTTTTATCAAGGGCAGAAGAATACAAGAAAATAAATATAGAAGAAAAAAAGAGATGTTAAATTTGGAATTTCATTTACATGTTCAGTGTCTATGGAGAGACAAACGGTTCAGTTATGAAATCGCAGTTTATTTACAACATCATTTGATTTAGTAATATTAGAACAAGGTTATTAAAAATAAAGGGAATAGTCTTCCATGTTCGCTCAAGTATGAGTGGATACAGGAAGCATCCCATGTATTTCTTTTAAGTTTTCCTCATGGCCTTACATCCCCACAGGTTTCCTCATGCCCAAGCTTCCGTGCACCAGATTGAATTCTTTGAGATGTGAGTCGCTTAAATTGGTATGTGGTCGAATAAACCGACTGAAAATAGTAACATAATTCTATATTATGGATCACAATAGAAAATGGACTTAAAAAGAATGGACTCAAGAAGAACATGCCTTTGTGCACAATATAGGAAAAATATGCAAATGAAACATGCTCATTATGGATATGCTCTTTGGGATGACCTGAATGAGTGTAAGCAATTTGTAGTATTGCCTTTATTATTATTATTATTATTATTTTTAACAGAGGCCTTTACAGAAGGCTACATCTTGCACCAGTTCAAATAAACAGGTGTTTATACAAAAACTAATGTGTAATCAAGCCTCAAAACACCAGTTCTGTGTCACGTAAATATCCTTAAAAATGCAACAGTCGCCATTTCTGTCTTTATTTTCAATACAGGGAGTGTCCTGCAAGGAGTTAGGAAAGGGCACATGGAATGTACTGAGGTGCATCTCAGACATTGTATTTTATTATTTGTGCTTACTTGCTCGAATTTTGCTGTGTGCAGCTGTTTATGATATTAGGATTTATTTTCTTTTGTCAGTTTGTTTTTCTTGCACAATATTTAAATGTTGTCTAAGTACTTTTACACATAGAAAAAAAATCCAATGATTTGTTTGGAAGAGAGGTTCATTCTGTCTTTGCCTTGAAGATTTATTGTTGAAGGGGGTGCAGGGTAAGTGGCAGTTCAAGTCATATTTTTATGTACTGTACACAAAGCGAATAGCACTTGGTTGATTTTGCTTCACTGTCACTTCTCACAGTACCGTGTCATCACTCAGTAGGTGCACCTGTTTGTTTGCTTTGCACTCATAAAACAAGTATTAAATCTTTATTCTCATTAAATCTCAGCACTGTATTTGTAATGTCGTTGTAAGAAGATAACAGAGTTTTAGGGTGCTCATACAGATGATTACGCTTATAAATTTAGTTGTAACTGCTGTGAAGTCTTTTAGGATTTTGGTCTGCATGTTCATTGAATGTCCACACTGCATTTAAAGGGAAAGAAGGAACCTCTTTCAGATTTAACCACTGGAACTTCTTTTAAAATCTACTTATTTTAAGGCGAAGTGAACAGTGCTCTGACACACTGACTATTAAATAGTCTGCTATGTAAGTGTGAGCAAATGTTATCTCCATCTGTGGTCTTCACTGAAGCCTAAATAAGGGAGATATTATATCGAAGAACATTTTGAATATGATGCATTTGCTGTTGTAAAGGCCAAGTTTATGACACTTTTGTATTGTGGTATTAGTATTTGGAAAACATGAAGACTATTCATTCATGCAAATGAGACTGCAGATGAGGAAGGAGGAAAGAATGGCAACTCTGCAGTTAAAATAAACATGCTTGATTGTGTCCCATAACACATTTCCTTTGTTATATTTTCTTTTGAGGATTTTTCTCATGTCTCTGTTCCTTCCCAGTTTTAAATGCTTTGTGACAACAACATTGTCTTTTTTTTTATTTTTATTTTTTAACAGAGAAACAACAACAAAGAGCAGATGTATAGGTCCCACTTGTAATGATTTTAGGTAGTGGTACATCACAGAGAAACCAGTCCCATGCAAGCACACTGTGCAGTTCTGCACCCATGCCACTGTTCCTGCAAAATCCTTGCAGTTGTCCTTGAATAGCTACTGATCAAGGAGAAACGAGTTCATGAAATGGCACATGAAGGGGCTGACCTCTTTCATTGTAAATATTGAAATGTATTTAAAGGGCATTTCCAAAATTGGACCATCTAACTCCAGAGAATTCCTATTTTCTAATTTTACAACATATTAACTAGATGATTAATATTGATGACATTGTTACTAGGATATTGCAAGGAGCAATCACTAAAATGCTACTGGGACATTTTTTTTTTTTTTTTTTTCTTTTTATGCTCTCTGTAGAGGCCAACTGCTGCAACTCCTAGCACAGAGATGCTTCATGGCTTCAGAAAAACTAGCAGAAATGCGGGATGCCATTTGCACATAGCATCAGGGTGCTGTGGGCAGGCCAGCTCACATGGCACGATGTGCCCTGCCTGCGGTGCTACTGCACAACTTCCACCATTGTGCCTGCTTCTTGCTCTCTTGGTGACAACCTTGGGACAGCCACTTCAGGCAGTGCTGTGCTGCTGGGTTATGGGCCTGCAGTTCATGCTATCAGCAGGCATTTGCCAGCCTGAGCACCTTCAAATGGATATTCAGGGATTTCAAATCATTCACTGTCTAAAATACTTTGATGAAGTAGGCCCATAGTTACTGCTTTTGTTCTTTGCTTTTCTGAAATTCAGTGTGTAATTAATGCAAATTTCCAAGATGTTTTGTTTATCAGTTAATTAAAAATCCAAAATATTGTTTTTCAATTTTTTTCTCCTGTTTACGCTTTTGTTCAGCAAATGGACTCTTGGCTTGGGACCAAATAACTGTGTTTTCTATATAATTAAGCACTAAATGTACATATATGAGAAGGACAAAAATGAAAGGAATAGGAGGATAAAATGCAAAGATTTAATTTCTCTAAAATGAGTGTCAGACTTGTAAGTTCATCGTTATTATTCTTGAGGCACATTCTTAGCTTTTAAAGAAAATGCCAAGTCTGGTTAGAAACTATTTAAAGACCATAAATTCTTCATTGGGGAATTCTTTTTTGACTTAAACTCCATGTTATTTCTAGGATTTTGAAGGCAATTTATGTACTGGCTGGCAGTGAACAGATTATGGGCAAAAATTATCTCTGCATTACTGTGATCAGAGTGATGAGTATTTTGGTTTTGTCTCCTGTTGTTTGTTTTCTTTGCCATTGACAATTTATTTTTCCGTTGTTGCTTTTCAATTTGAGCTCTTCAGCATGCCTATAAATGTTTTGTGGCATCCTCTGGGATGTCATGTATTTGTACTGATTTTGGATTACGTTTATTTGTACTTACACTGAATCTGCAGAAAGTCTGTTGAACGTAAACCTTGCAGAGCTTTTTTCCCGTTGCTTTTGTTGCATTGCAAAAGATCTTTCTTAAGCTGCTGTCTTCATCCATATGGCTGAAATTTTACACAAATTGAAAAAAAAACTTCAGAAAATATGGATAGATTATGAGAAGCTTGTAATATTGTATAATTTAAAAATTTCCAGAGAAAATATTTTGTTTAATCCAGAAGATACTAGCTATTAAAAGCATGTGGAGAATAAGAATAATCAGAAATTCTGAACTAAAATGATTCAACAGAACAAAGTACTTTTTTACTTAAAAAGGCCACATTTATTGAAAACTTAGACCAGTGCCAAGTGTACTTTTGTTTTTGCAGCTCTTGGTGCCTTGGTCTGGTGTTAATTTACTGTGTAGAGCTACACAGTGAAAGCTGGCCATCATTTCTGCTCTTCTGCATCATTTTGTGCCAGAGATACAGCCCTTTTATCACATACTGTAATCTTTTACTTTTGCCCGAGCTTTGTTGGATACCGAATATCTCAGATTCATAAAGACACAGATTAAAATAATAAACTTTGCCCTACGATGAGTGATACAAAAGTACATTTGGAAAAGGCTTAAAAGGATGTACTTTACTAACTTCACGTCCTTCGTGCCTGCTGTGCCTTAGCAGTGTACAAGCAGGCTCTCAATTACGGGTGGGGGTAAAATGAACTGCAATGGCCCTGGTGAATGTGCCCATTTATGGCCTACTATCGGGGCCCGTTGGCTCTGCCCCTGGATTTCATTAAGTAACAAAACACTGCCTCGCACGCTTCCTTCTGCCAAGAAAACCGTATTTGGCAAACTTGTACAAGGTGGGTGTTATTGTCTGTTAAAATCCTTACAACTTCCAGTCTGCAGCTTTTAAAGCAGATCAGTTGTTTCGATACCTGATTGCGGGGCTTTGTTATCTGAAAAAATAATTTGGGCCTTCTGGGCTTTATTTGCTTTCAGCAAAGACTATAGTTCAGTTTAAATAGTTCAGAACAAGCAGATCAAGCTTGCAGTTGTAGGTCAATCTGAGCTATCATCAGGAGCTTTCTAACCTTCAGGATCTCCTGAGGAAATCTAAAACATCTGCGTCCTGTCTTCTGCTGCTGCTTCTTCTGCTTCTTTTTAAAAACAAACAAACAAACCCATGTCATTACTGCTGTTGGCAAGGGTCATAGCTAAAGAAAATTTCTACCCTTTTCTTTATTAGGAAGTTATGAACAGAGACTGAAGATGGGTAATGGGGAATAAATTTTTTATCAAAATAAAAGTTCCTGCTAGTTTAGGAAGTAGTTGTAATGTGGGAAGAATTGTTTTTATCTGCTAGTAATTGTGTGAAACAGTGTTGACAGATGACATTCTGTTAAAGTAAGTAACAACTGTATTTGCCTTCCCAGTACTCATTTTAACCAAGTTCAACAACTTTGTTAGCACAAAAGTTTTCAGGCATATCCATGATCGACAAAAGGAGTGTATCTATTATTGCATCTTTCACAGATTTTTTCTAAAATATGAGTTGGTAATGTACAGTCAACTGTGATGTTTTTACAAACAGAAATTTAATTTGAAGATCTTTATTGATGAGGAATGTAAAATTACAGGTACATACAGAAGGAGATTTTTCTCTGAAGAGCACTGCCTTTTTTCAGCGATCAGCCTGAAGGCCATGGCCATGCTGCATAACCTGACGTTCTGAGTGAAATAGAAAAACATTTTTGCATTGGCGCAAGGCTTCTGGTCTAATGCATAGGAAAACATTTCCAGATAAAGCTCCTGGATTGCGATTCTCTCTTTAAGTTTTTCTTTGGGCTGTTCTTATTTGTTTAACACTTGCTCCTATGAGGGAAGGAATTGAGGAACTAAAGAAATGAAGGGTTTTTATATCTGATTGCACCTTTATGGGTTTATTTCAAAAAGCTGTAATTTCATTTAAAAAGTAATGTAGAATATGTGGATGTTTCATTGTAACTGAAAAGCATGCTCAGATATGTTTAGAAATAGAAATCCTAGGAGCTGTACAAATGTGCATGAGTAAGGATTAATGAACTATTGTATAAGTTACCATTCAATTGATTTGGATAAAAATCAGTCGGTATGAACAAATTTTATTTTATTTTATTTTATTTTTTTTTCATGCAAGCAATATTTTTTTGCATAAGCAAAGATACACACTTGGGGCTCTGTCAGTCCCCAGCAAATTCCAGTGTAGTCTTGTGTGAGATTGTAGAGCGCCCTGCCAAGTATGCTTACAGATAAATTGTCTGAGCAAAGTTGTAATCTAAAATTTCCCAAGAAAGGTTCAACTCATGCAATTTCCTGCCAATTTTGCAAAGTCAATAATGAGGATGAACTAAGTACACTTTGATATCTACCATAAAATATCAAGTAAATAAAAAAAAACTTTTAATCTTCCTTTTACCATTGTCACAAATGTAAAACCATGCTAAGGTTCCCCCCAGCCTGGATTTTCCTGTTCTCTGTTCTGTGCTTTGCTCACCGAGCAATACCTTTCTGTACTGTAGGAAGTACATTTTCATCATATCAATATATCAGAAGTCATCAAACTGTGACACAAAGCATATGTCTATCTAAAAGAAAAAATGCATTCAGCAGAACTTAAATCTGTACTGATGCTTCTTTGAAGTGCGTAAAGCATGACAATAGTAAGCAACATCCAGTGACCTAGAATCTTGTACCAAGCCAGTTTAACACACATTTCATCTATCCTTAATGTTAAGAACTGTTTACAGAAACCGTATTTGGTTAAGTTACTTTTCATTGTCATCAGTAGATAATGTCAGTCAGATTGCTCTGAATCTGCAGAAGGCATTACTTTTACGAAGGCTTCACTGAAATTAAATTTGGAATTTGAATCAATGCCCAGGAATGATGTCAGCTATAGCAGATTAAATTTGCTAAGGTCTCTTCATTTTAAATGTGTTTTTAAAACAAAGCAGATAATTCTTCCAGGCTTTGGCCTTTTAATGTTTTAGCCTTTGTTTGAACTGAATAGACCATTATATTTTGGGTTATTGAACATTACATTTTAAATGTATTTTGTAGTGCCTCTGCATATAAAAACATGGATTTCATAGATGCATGTGTTTGAACAATAATTTGTAAGTAGCAAGACATTCCATATTTTATCTGTCTTTTGCATGCTGTCGTAACTGTGCTTTTATATTTTGAAGGAATAAATGAAAGGAAAAGCAGATAAATAATTACTGATGTGAGGATCGTCTTGTACTTATCTTCAGAAATCAATATACAAAATGCTTCGTCAAATATTTAGTACTGAAAACAATATATAAGACATAGGAAAATGCTTAAATAATTCAATTTTCTGTCTCTGAAAGAATTGTGTATTAGATATGCCTGGCCAGGATTTTGTGTTGTTGTAACAAGATAACTCGGCTTTTGTTCACCCGATGATATGCTTATGGTCTGAAGCCTGAAAATTGCTACCCTTTTTATTTTTATCTGATGTTACATTAATAGCAGCTGTCATTATTATTTATATCTTAATGTTATAATTGAATCAATGGCATCCTGCAGCAATGAATCCTGCAGGTAAATCATATAGTCTATATCCTGCTATTGAAGAGAAATGTGAAGTGTGCAGATTTCAAGTACTTAAAAAAAACTTTTAAGTAATTGGAAATACAAAGAGCCAGCTTGCAGCAGTGCAGAGCACAGCTTTGCCAATGCAGCTTTATCCACACTGGCACTCCTTTGCTCCATCTTAGACTCCCAGAACCCCGGTTTTAGTTGATAGGGACCTCTGCAGCTCAAGCAGTCAAAGCCTAGATCAAGGTACTCGGGGGCTTGTCTAGTCCAGTCTGGAACTCGTCCTAGGACGGAGCTTCCACAGCCCCACTTCCAGCTTTCAACCACCCTCATGGTGAAAATTCTTTTCAAAATATTGTAATTTCTCATTTTCTTCCTAACACCATTATTCTTTATTTCTTCTTTTTGCCTCCATTCTGTCAATGTGTACCTCTGAGCAGAGTCTAGCTCCACCTCTGCCTGTTTTCTTTGACTGGGTAGCTGTAAGCAGCAATAAGGTCTCCCTTAAGACTTCTCTTCTCCAGGCTGAACTGGCTCAGTTCTCTTGGCCTCTCCTCATAAATCATGTGCTCCAGAGCCCTGGTGGTCCTTTGCTGGACTTAAGTCAGTATGTCAATGTCTTTCTTGTTCCAAAGAACCCAAACTTGGACATGATTCTCCAGGTGTGGTCTGACAAATGTCAGCTAAGGGCTCAGCAACTGTGAAAAGGTATGGGAAATGTTTGTAATTCTTAGGAGGAGAACTGACAACCCAAAACTGATACGCTATTCCATAAATCCACGTCGTTCTCACATATTAATTTTTGTATGAATAGCATGAAACTGTGAGTGGGATGGAGAATGTGAACAGGAAATAATTATCTAATGTTCTTCTAATGGAAGAATTTAGGGATAACATGTATAGCATGTGTTACACTTAAAACATACACATAACAATGTATTTTCTATAATGTGTTACTGAAGTGTAGAGCAAAATTGCCCCAGGATGTTGTAGAAAATAACGAATAAAAGATTTCAAGAGAGCTTTAAGGGAATTCATATGGAATGAATCTAGCCAGGGCCAGGAGATGTGCTATCAAATGCAATCCCTGGCTCAAAAAGTGTTTGGGAAGGTGCTGGAAAAAGCTCGTATTATGCTTAGTTAATTTGTTCTCTAGCTATGTAACATTGGCTGTTTCTGCAGATAGGATATTGGCCCGCAATAATCAAATCAAAGTTCTTGATAACCATGATATTGCAGAAAAGGGGCTGGTTTATTGAATAAAAAGAAGATATTCTTAAGGCTGTATCCAGTAGTAGCTGCAGTCACAGTAATATTCTGGCATGTTCTTCAGGTCCAGCTTGAGTCATGATCATTTGGTGTAAATGTTTGCAGCAATTTTAGAGTTACAGCTCAAATCACGATTTATTAAAAGTGTAAGATTAATGACCAGTGCACATAGTGCACATTCTTTCTTTTTTTTTTTTTTTTGTGTGTGTGTGTGTGTATAATGTATTACAAAATGTAATATAAATTCCTGCCCCAGCCCATGCAAAGGACTGTGCCACTGGGTGGCCTCTGGCTTGGCAGCTGCACTTCACCATTTGCATCGGTGCTGACACAGGCAGCAGCCACACAAAGAAAAGTCCTCCAGGCAGGGAGACCTCAGTGGGAGCTGAATCAGGCCTTATCCACGCAGACAAACTGACTGAGTTATACGGTCACTTTCTCGAGCAAAATCCCAAAGCAGAACACCTCAGTTTACAGGCTTATTAAAACCAGTATGGGCTCACCAAAGTTTTGCTGTTTTATTTTATTTTTATTTTACTTTATTTTATTTTATTTTTATTTTATTTTTATTTCAATTTCTTACATGTCCACTCAGGCTATTGAATTTAAATCAGAAAAGGCTTATTGTTCAGCTTTTACTTATCTTTTATTAAAAGACACACACATAATCTGATGGATGAGCCCATCAGTGTTGGAAGCTATCAAACATATGATACTTTTGCTAACCAATCGGTATAAAAACCCAACACCCCCTCCCTCTTTTTGCACGAATTTCATCTTTCTGATGTCCAATTAAGTTACTTCCCAGAAAATAGCTGTGGCAGCACAGAAAATAGAACTGTTTGAGAGCTCAGCTGGGGCACTCAGGCTGATTTCACAATGGAGATATTTAACAAACACTGGAAATTGTTTTGATCATGTAAGAGTGACAAATGTACCATTTTGTCAGAGATTTAAGAACTTTTTTTTTTTTTGGTTTATCAAAAAAATAATGTGATTGGAAAATGATCTGTAGGTATGAACAAGAGCTAGCAGTGTGCTGCGGAGAGGATGTGTAAGGCAAAGAAGGAAAATGGAAAAAATATGCTATTATTGGAAGCTGGAGCTAAAGCAGCTGGAAATCAGGGACAAGTTTATTCTTAAGCTTTAAAATTTAAAAAAAAGGTTTTTGTAAAGATACACTTCAACAATACTATTGCTCTTGAAAGTGATGTGGAATTAGTCAAATTGGTGTGCTAATCTGTGTGCAGCACTGCATCTGGCTGGATGAAGCAATACATTTTTCAGATCACAAAGCATGCATTCATACTCAGTGCTATCCATAGATATTTTCTGAATAGTCAGAAACAAAAATATTTTCATTTTGAGGGAAGTACAGACTACTATTTGTTGCTGAAGAGTTTCTAGAATTGATAGCATGGATATTTTGAGGACACTCTCTCTCTTTATAAGGAAATGACTGCATTCCATTAACAGAACAGAAAATTTGATTTTACCAGTCATAAGAATTCTCCTGCAAGTAGCTGAGCATTCGTGTGCTTATAATGTGCTTTCCTGTTGCTTCTCTGTGGGATCCTCCACTCTCGTCTGTTTTTATAGGGTATTTTTGAATATCTCAACCCAAGCTAATTGAAACACGTATTTTAAAAATCAAGTTTAAAAAATGGAAGTAAGGAAGATACAAGGGACCATCTACATTTCTGATTTCACATTTTTGTCTGTTCTATTCTCAAGCTTTAGAAAGAAAGATTCCATTGTCAGCCTGGGTATTCAGCTCCAGTGTTTTTCATAGCTGGGAATGCTTCTTTACTTCCACCCTAAACTGCGCTTGCTAGAAATTAATCTGATTACTGTTTCTGCCACCCAATTAAATTTGAGAAACATTGATTATTTTTGGTTTGTTTTTTAGTATTCACATCAACTATGTATAAAAAGTATTATATCTTGCCGAACTACTCAATGCAGTTATTGTATCATTTCTTTATGCTAACTTTATTCTTTACTTACATTCATCTATACTCATGCAATTCTTTATTCTTGTCCACATCTGGACTCATTGAAATTTCACGCACACAGTAATAAAGTTTGGTGCCTAAAACTGGATAGAAGAACTCACCTGAGGTTTCCTAAACACTTTGTGTATTTTGCATTTGCTTGCTTATAATCTGAAATTTGCACATTTTATTTTATTTTATTTTATTTTATTTTATTTTATTTTATTTTATTTTATTTTATTTTATTGTGGCATTTAGACTTCAAGGACTTAATAAGGAGCAGGGAGAGCCCTAACCTGGTAAGGTAGCTGTCAGATAAAGCAGAATTTTTTCAGCTCTTTTCCCATCTGTAAGCTGATAAATCCATGTTTGGTTTATGCTCAGTCTGTGTTCTAATTCAAGGACAACTTTCTCACTATTTTATTAAAGATTTTCTTATGTTTTTGAGTGCAGCAGCAGAGTGAGTTCACTCCTCCAGCTGCCACAGCTTGACACAGGTTCCATTTGAATTAACCTCCAGGCATTTTTTTTTCTTTATTATTGGTAAGAGGTTCACAACTGTTTACATGTGGTAAAAATGCTCAGAAATAACACTGATGGAGATTAATACCAGCAGGAAGCATATTCAAGGAAGTGACAACTTAAATTCTAATGATAAATAAACAAGCAAAGGGAAGCAAAATAAGGCAGCCCAAAGAGGATCCTGATGAGCTCAGCTTTATAGGGCTTACTCTTCTACATTCCTTTTAGTAAATCTCTATCACAAGTATGACATAGTAGCTTTACTGGTCCCCACTAACAGGCAGTCTTTCTTCAGATGTTTGATATCCAATTGTTCAAAGGTCGATAAAATATGAATTAATAATTAGATAATTAATTTATGCTTTTAGAACCCGTCATTCTAAAGAAGTCCAATATTTAAGAAACAAACAAACAGTTTATTTTAAAACTCATTATGTTAGTTATGGATTTGATTTGAATTAACATATTTCTCATATTTTGTTTGGAAAATATATTCATGGACATTTATTCCAAATCATGGGTTGATATGAAAAACTTGACAGAGGGATGTTTTGCTAGCACAACTTTAAAACTTCCCTAAACTTTACCTTTACACTTTGGTTGAACTTGCCTGTTCCAGTGATATTAAACACAGTTAAGTGATACTAAACATCTGACTGTCAGCAGAGGTTTGCTCTTCTCATTAATCTTGTTGCATGCTAGACTGTTGAACTAAGTTTTAAATGTGCTGCTAGTTTTTACCATCAGTTGAATACTACAATCATCTTTTAAGATGTTTATAAGCCCAAAGCTGGATTCCATCTTGCTAGAATTAAGGTTAAAATGCACAATATGTTAACAAAAGACCCTTCTGAATTCAGCAAGGATTTCAAGTAATGTAGCAAGTCCCTGAGTGCAGAGGTTCTGAACAGACTGATTTTTAATCAGATAATATTGTGCATACTCCAACACTGTCACGTCATGTAGTTAATAATATTCAATTCTCTTCTCTTTCTTTTTCTCTTCTCTTCTCTTTCTCTGACTTTTAGAGATTATTCATTTTATACAGATGGAATTCTTTGAAACTAGAAGCTGTGAAAATTAAGGTTGAATTTGTTGATTTTCTCAGGTATCTTACATATCTGTTGTAGGTCTTTTTCTATATAACATATTATCCAGGTCAAGTTGAAGGATGTAGGGAATATGTTCTTGGCTCTTTGCTAGGTACTCTTTATATATTTATTTTTGTACCATGAGTATACAGTACCAATGACTCCATCTCTTGTTGAAGCAAATGACATTTTGCAAAGGTTTTATTAAAAATTCCTTTTTAATTAGTCAGGGAAGAAAACTAGTGATTCTACAGATACATTTTTTTTGTTTGTTTTAAATTATTCAAAAATATTTTTGTACATCACAAGAACCACTTGTGTATTGAATAAAGACATAAGAAATAACATACTTCTCTCAGTATTCTATTCCCAATGATGGTCAGGAGAAAATACTTAGAAAAGGAATATAACAAAAAGATTGTATATAAAGTAATCCTTCTGTAATATGCTTTTTTATCTTATGATATTCCACAGCTTGTAGACATCTTAAGTTGGAGTTTGCATCTGAACCATTTTGTTAAACAACCCTTGTTGGACTTGCACTGAATGTATTACCTAGTCGTTTTTGAATTAATTTATGCTTTTGGTCTTCTGTAATGTATAGTTCCACACTTAATAATGCAGCTCTGTTAACGGTAGAATCCCTATGTTGCATTTTCACTTTGAGATAAACAGAGATTTTTCTTCTCTGCTGGCATCTGTTCTGTTATAGTCTTTTATAAATATCAAGAGACATTTTCTTGTTGCTATGGTCCTTGTGGAAGTAATATGTAGCTGAAGGGAACAATTTTCTTGTTTTCGTTGTTGAGGTGTTCAAAATGGATGCTTGAAATAACCTCTTTAGATAGTAGTTAGCTGAGACAACTTCACTCCATGCTGTATTTGTCCACACACTTACCGCACCATGGACTAGTTATTTTCTTTGCCTCTGATGTAGTTCTGTGGGATAAACTTGCAGATGCTTTGTCAAATGTGGTTAGCCTTCTTCCTTTCGCCTTTTATTCTGTTCTCTCTCTTTCTCCAGCTGTATTCCCATACCAATAACTTGGCAGTTCATTTTCCACAGTCAACCACAGCTTTTGTATTCAAGTGACTTCTACTTTACCATTCCCTCTTCCATGCACGGTTATCAAAATTACAATGGCTTCATGAATACTCCTAAGGAAGAGATCAAAAATGTAGGAAATGTGATAAAACAGATGTGCTCCTAACAGGTCTGTTAGGACCACATCTAACCCAAAACATTAGTGTTTATTCTACAACTGTTTGTTCTACACTATGTGGGCAGTCTTGCCCTTTTTGCCATTTAAAAGTAGCAATCTCATGTTATTACGGAGAATACCATTATCCTTCTGATTCTCTGTGGCAATTTAATTCCTGTCTTATTTCAGCAGCGCTGCCAGTTCCAGATTTTTTTTTTTCTTTTTCTTCTCCAAAAATCAGCATATTAGTTTAGCAGCCAAACTGCTTCTTGAGGAATTCCTAAAAGTTGGATTTTGTTTCATGAAAGTTCCTCATGTACATGAGCATACCTTGACTTCAGCCATTGCTATTAAAACACAGTTTGCCAATTCTTTGGGAAAAAAAAAAAAAAAAAGGAGTTAAAAGCCACAAAGCCCTAGAAAAACAATAACCTCTATTTTCTGAGGTTCTGCTGATTGCCCATCACTGTATGAGCTACACGCAATTGCTATAGTTTCTATTTTGAGAAACTTTAATCTGGCCTTCAGTGGTTCTCTAGAACCACATTTTGAACAAAGTAACCACAGCCTCTCACTTTCTTTCTAAAGAAGTACAACGAACTACTGAAAAGATATGATGGATTCATAACAAGGAAGACCTCAGAACTATTCCGTACTTTCCATTCAGTTTCACTGAGACATCCCATTTGATTCCTGCTATTTTTCAGCTTAACTTAACCAGTAAATTTCTGCTGATCAGTTCCCACATGCCTGGAGATGTTGCATGTAACTGAACTGAGCATCTACCTTACAAAGCAGGTCAAGGCAATCCTTTTTATCACTTTGCCTTGCAAAGCTCTCCTGCTTCATTTCATTCATTGACATGCAGCACTCTTTCCACTGAACATTTGATTTCCTGTGGATTGCCAACTATCTTTCTTTGTTTCCAACACTTTTCAGTGGGATCTTCTCAAACTCTTTTCCAAGACCACTTATTAAAAATGGCCTTTGTTTTATTTTCCTCTTTCTTGCTCCTGGTGATACAAAACCTTTCTCCTTTGCAGTTCTTTTTGTTTGGATTATCTGTAGCACACCTCTCATCTCTGCAATTATTATTATTTTTTTTCCATCTCCCAGAATATTTACTATTTGGCTCAGTAAAGTAAATGAATGATTCCTTAAAGTAAATGGAATAAAAGGCCATTTTCAAAGCAAACTTTGTAACAGGTGTGCCTCCCTAAGGCACCTGGGCATCCTGTTGACTGCTGTGGGGTCCTAGATGACATTAATGCAGATTTAAGACGTCTGCTGTAATTAGCCCAAGTTCACTTGGTGCTGAACCTGCCTGTGGCTGCTCACACAGTAATGACAGAATTTTGGAGCTGGTGACCTCTAGTGAGGGGCAGTATTGAATGAACAGATGTGACAAGGTCTCAGTATGTCATACCTGGATTTGCAAATAGATATCTGTTTGTGCCTTGAGGGTTTATCAGCTAATTTAGTTGCAAGCTTTCATAGGTATTTGCTTTCATTTTTAATTGCCTAAAAGCTTTTATAAATCTGACTCAAAGTTCTTAACTAGCGTGAGATAACACGCACATAGCAAGCAAATGGAAGATAATTTTTCTCTTTGCGATACTTAAAGCTTGCTAGTTGCAGGACACAAGATTGAATATATGTACATTAGTGATTACACGAAGAAGCCCCAAACAGAGTAAATCAGATGTAGGAAAACATACTAAAATAAAAATATCGAAGGGAAAATACTCCTTGCTGGGTCTCCTTTTTTAGGTCATCTAATCACTGTTAACAGCTATCAACCTGTATCAATCCCAGCTCTTTTATCCACTTAACTGAGTCAATGCCAATGCACTGTGTAGGCTGTATGTGTAAGCCTCTCAAGTTGCTGTCCATCAGTTACGTAAGGCTGATAATGTTATTCATGTATTCTATGGAGAGTCTGAAAATCCAACATTACTATAACATTGGTATTTTGCCATTGCAAGATTGCTGGAGACCTGTGTATTTAAATCAAGTCCTTGAACTTTAATAAGACTAGATACTCCTTTTTCCTTTACTATGCTTCTTACTGGTCAATAATTGACAGAGATGGGCATCTCTAGCAAGCTAGGAACTCTGCTTGTGAAGGGACTGTAGCACAAATACAGGGTTAGCTAGAGCAGGAGCAGGCAAACTGTTCTTGTTTTGTTCCTGTTCTTGTTTTGAACAGGAAATAGCCAGAGAAAATCTATCTGAGATAATTTACCATCTCAGGTGCAACCTTTCTCATTGTTCTGACTTTCTTAAAATAACTGCTTCTTTAGTATTCTGGATCACCTTTACACCGCTTTGTACAAGAAGGGCACAGATGTGTATTTCTGAGCAAGTCAGGTCAGCTGTAGTTCCTTCCCTGGTCCCCCTGTTGTTGCTTATGGGTTGTCATTTGTGGTTGTCCTCTGCTCCAGCAGCAAGCTCCTGTCCTCGCTGCCCCACATCACCTGGTGCAGCTGTGGGGAGCTGATGCTGCTTTGGCTCAGCTGCTGCCCACTCTCCTGCACAGGAGGTGAGGCACAGGGCTCTACTGCTGCCTCCTCTGAGCTTTGCTCACACGAGCTGAAGGGATAAAAGCTCTTTCCTTTCCCAGTGCCTCCATGACAGTTTCTTTGTTCACATTTCCAAGACAACACAATACATATAAATATATTTTAAAATGGTCGGTTTCTCTCTCTTCAGGGGTGTGCCAAACACTAGCTTGGGCCACCTCCTTGGTTGTTTAATGCCATATCTATCCCTTTTTATGTGTTCCCTGCTGCTTCTGTCTTTTTTGAAGACAAGATTTTATCCTCCAGTGACATCTTTGGTGGTTTGCTGTATCAGTATAAGCCTTCAGGGAGGCGACTACTTTATCTGTCCTTTGGCTAGGCCTTGCCAGGTGCTTCTGTTGTAGGAATTCCTATTGTTTCAGCAGCGTAGGCCCACAAGGAGTGAGGGAGGCTGTTCCTGTTTTTCTTTGTGGAGTTCCAGTGAAGTCAGCAGGTACATCTCCAGTCACAGTGGTATTGTTGGGGCAGCTTGTTACTCCTGGAAGGATAGTACCTGATAATACTTCTCTCCAGTAAATCAAAACAATGTATTTTCAACTACGTATTTTCTCGTGAGGGGGAGAGAACCACTTACACACACTATTTTTTTTTGCTTTCATTGTAGAATTGGACAACAAGAGCATGGAATATTTTATGAGAAAAAAATAGGCCTTAAAATTCGCCTCTCTCCTTGGAGGTTTATGTGGTTTCTATAAATACTTCTGTTCTTTGCGTTGCTTCAGAGGTCTGGAAGTTACAAGGAGGGGAAGAGCCCAGATCAGTGTGAGAGTTCTCATCAGTTATTCCTTGGAGGGATATTTATACTCTTTCTTCCAAACTTTAGTAGGACTCCATGCACAACAGGAGTGGAAAGTTTGGAAGTTTCTAAGTGGTTCCTCAGTGAAGTTTCAAAAATACTACTGCCTTTAACCAAATAAATGCTTTGCAGTTTCTGAAAAAAAAACACACCACAATTGTTTGTATCTCTTCACTGTTGTCTTATGATGCTGTTTGAAAATTATAAGAGATGTTGCTCATCCAATGACTGTTTTTGGACATGGCTAGTGAAGAACGTGGGACTGACTATTATTTATCTGAGTCGGGAATAAGCCTCTGAAAGTCAGTGAAATAACACCGGTTTAAAAAAAAGCAGAGAAGTAAATGAAATGTACTATTTAATTATCCACCTGAAATCAATGTGTAACAGATGCATCTCAAATTGGTTTATAACTCCCATAGGGGATATTTTATATCTTGAGCAGAAAAAAAGTTTCCTGGATAAAGAAATCAAATTAAATATTTCTGAGGAGCATTGGGATTGTTTTAAATCAGTGAGCCTCTTCTATATTTTTCTGCAAGATCCTGAATACTTAATGATATTAGCCATTTCTGCCAATTGCATCAGATGGGAACCTATCATCTGTGTGACATCGTTGTTACAGACTTTTTATACCTTCGTAAGACTGAACACAGATAAAGCTGTCCAATTAAAACCATACTGAGATATGCATCTGCTACCTTATGCTCCTTCCAGTCAGCATCTTGAGGACCCTCATCCTCAGGGGTCCAGCCCAGCCCAGTGGCCGGCTGCGACGGCAGCAGCTGGCCAAGCTCCGGCACGGTTACTGCCACTTGGCACACGCCTCTTGCTTGGCTTCTGGCGCAGCTCTCGCTCTGATTGAAACAAACACAGTCACTGAGAGAAGTCTGCGATATATTTGATTATTTGGCTGCTGCCTGAGAAACAAAGATTGTTGCTGATTCACCGAGTGAGACAGGTGCTACTTACAAAGTACAGGAGGTGCATTGCTAACTTGGGTCTGTGCTGAGCAGGCGAGGAAATCCTCCCCTTCGCCCTCTCCAAAGCCCAGCCTTGGCTGTACAACCGGGTGCTTAGGTCTGCACTTGAAAGACAGTGCTGGCAACATGCTGTGCGGCTGGCATACCATTTAGCCCTCAACCCTTGTGCTGTTTACGTGCACTTAATTGTCTTTCTGGCAGACACACCGAGTTCAGCATCAGATTTTGACACGGGCATGCTGCTATCCCGAAGGATTTGCTGAGCGGGCTGTCTTGCAGCTGCTGCATTTCCCACCAGTTAAATTGACAGCTACCTACTGTGTGGAGTTGCTAGGAGAAGGTGAACAGTCATCATTACAGCATACTCCTTCAATAACAACCTGTAGAGCTCTCTGATTTCTCTTCTGCAGGGATTTATACTTGTCTTCACTGTCGACTTAGCATTTGTTCGGTCATTTTCTTCTCGAGAGGCTGGTAGATATTTATTCCTTAAGAATCAATTCAGGATCAACTAAAGAGAAGAAAGTGCTGGCATTTGAACACGCGCTCTTTGTAGGGTGATGTGGCTGATACTGGCTCCTACCATCTGCTTTTCTATTGCAGCCTGTTTCTCCAACCTGCAGAGCAGAAGCCAGCCTTTCTTTCCTTCTGGATCGTTAAAACCATTCACATTTATCCTGCATGGCAATGAATTATAGTCCGTTTTAAGGAATCTTTTGTGCTTCTGTGCATATTCCTACAGCAGACAAAGTGCATGAGGAAGGAGCTTGTGCAGCCAGTCAGTAGTGTAGTAGCTGGCTCACACGTATGGATTAGACTCGTGAGGTCAGAGGAGCTGTGTGTGCTGCTCTGTGCTTGTGTGGGGGGGAAGAGTGGATTTGTCTATCCAAGTGAATAGCAATTCAGGCAGGATCATCCCTCAGCTGTTGTAATTCTGATGTGTTTTGATGTGAAATCTGCTACTGTCTAACGTGCGTGGATCTTCTGACATTTGTAGTGGACTAAGGAATGCTTTTACTTGCTGCTGAGCCTGACTGTAACTGTATCGCTGTAGGACAATAACGATGGGGGCTCGAGCGACGGAAACAACTCGGGAACTGGAAAGCACCTCTATAAAGTATCAAATAGGAGGACATGCAGAGAAAATGTGGCAACGGCTCAAAGGAATGTGAGTAGCTTCCGTCCTTGGCTTTTGTTTTCTTCCCCGGGAAAGACCGTTTTCATCTGTTTGTTAAAATGACTAATTAGCAAATGGCAGAGTTATCTGTAAGCTGTGAATAGTACTTGCTTTCATAATACAGTACCTCACCCTCTTATATGATGGCAGTTAGATTAATGTTGGATCCTGTGTAAGGTTCAATCACCTAATTTAAAAGATGACTAGTGAGAGTGGTTATCCAAATTGAAATGCAGGTAAGTCCTATCGTGTTAACACTCCCTTAGCTCTGATGTGATTTTGTAAATGTTAGCTTCAGAATCAGCATTACTGGAGCTGTTCCATCATTCCTGTCAGTGTATGTAGGTAGATATATGTTATTGCTGTTCCATAGGAAGTGTCAATACTTTGTCTTTTGAGACTGCAGGTAAAGATGCCTATGTTAAAAGATGCTTAAAGATGCTTAGCTATTAGGAGGCTGCTATGTCTCTGCCTTTTTTTTTTTTTTTTTTTTTTTTCCCTCTTAATTATTTTTGTACTTAGCAATACTGAAAGATGATTAAAGGACTACTTTAAGGGACCACCATGCACCTGCACTGTGTAATTCACTCTGCTCAAATGCAGATTTCCGTGTAGACTTTTGGACTTTTGGTGCAAGTGATCAGTAAACAAACGTCTGCAACTTGTCAGAGAGAAAATCCGTCAAACTAGTGTTCTAAATGCCTTAAGCTTCAATGCTTCATTAGAAATATTTGTCTGGTTTTCACTTTGAAAGCTGATGTCAGGACATTACAAATGAATGGACAAGTTATGTTTCTTGCTTTGGAAGCAAGGAAATTGCACTTATTTTATCTGGGAAGATTTGTAATAACGTTTCTAAAGGTATGCCACAGTTTCTATATATCCCTTCAGCTGTTGAAGGAGCAAGTTTGATTGAAAGCTATGGGTCACTTTTGAGTACTATGAGTGTTGGAGGCACTGGCTATGGCTCTACCTGTTTCCGCTGTGCATTGGGTAGAGATTCAAGCTGGCTGTGGAAAAGGGAGTCTTTGCCATCTGCTTTCTTTCATGAGAAAGTTTGTTTGCTTCTATGGAAAGTCACTTTCCAGTTGTGGTCACAGATTTATCACAACTTTTCTGTGATATCCTTTTGAATATTTGCTCTAAATACTATAATCACTCTGTTTTAGATTATGCATTTTGGGAACCATGTTGTCCCTAGAAACTTATAAGTGTACCCAATGGAGCAAATATTTTGCTCACTTCCTGATGCCACACATCTTGACTCTGACTTTCCACTACCAGAGACCTCCACCAGTTTGTGCAAACTTTCATTTATGTAGGGTCTAATCTGCTGCTTTTGTTCATTTTGTAAGTTCTCTATTAACGCCAGAGTAATAGCTTTCTTGTGTTGAAATGCTTTCTTTCAGAATTGTTCCATGAAACAAACCAATGTAAATACTAAACATTACAGACACTGAGTACAACATCTCCAGGAAATGAGGTTCAGGTTTCTTTAGGAGTCATTAAAACAATGGTTGGAATTTGTGTGTATCAAGATCAAATGGAGTTCAAGTGTTTGAAAACTGTCTTAGTTTGATGCCAGCTTCTTGACTGTCATGACTACAAGATAGCGCTAAAATACTAGCATTTAAAAGAAACAGGTTGTGTTATTGGATAAGGTCTCAGCTGACCATTTCTCAGAATTCCCAATGATTTCATTTCAGTCAGTTACCAGTCAACAGGAAACCACTGACCAGTCATTATTCTGAATATTGTATGGGAAAAGTTTAAAGAGTTGAATTTCTCAGAGCAGATCCCTGTACTCAATCTGTAGTAAAAACATCAGTCATTAAGAAAAAGGTTTAATTTTGCTGGTGCAGAGATATAGAAGTATATTTGTATGTGGGAGGAAAGATGGACAGATAAGCAGGACTGCCACAGAAAATGTCATTTGGGAAGAATTGCTTTATGAATTATTGTCAGTCAGGATAATTGTCTCATCTTAGGGAGGGAATTCTTAGTGTGAAGCCAAATTACACCCTTATAGTAATATAACTACATTGTAGGCAAGATGCAGTGTGAATTATGGAGCTGAATCTGTTCTTGCTGATACATTCCACAGGCCTGCAGAGTTTTCACCAATGTATACATATGATTTCAAAACAATTTTACTGTACTTTGCTAGTTGAGAGTGCTGATTGTCTTCTTGCAGGCAGGTCATTACTTCTGAAAAAACATTAGATTTCATTTAGGTAACTATCTGCAAAGTGTTTAAAAGCTGCACAGTAGGTCCTTACTTAAAACAAGATTTTATTTTCTGTTAGCGTTTTGGCTTCTCATAGTAGACATTTAGCTTTGGATTTGGCTGCAGAGTTCAGAGTTCCATATACATTTAACTATTTAACTTAATGTATTTTATTTATTTATTTATTTTATTATTTTTTGTAAATGTAGTTTGTTCTTTGAGATAGTTGAATTGAATATGATTAATGATGAATGAGAAATCATTATTTGAATGCCCTATAAGAAAAGCAGGGCATTGTGAATGAGCTTGGACAGTAGGGCCTTTCTACACAGTTTCTATTCTGTTCATTTGCACAGACCTTGCTAACTTAATGCTCTCCCTGTGTGCTGTGGTAAAGACTTGGATGTTTGGAATAACATGAAAGCTACATCCAGCTTCCACCCTGTCCATGTGGCCTTCCAGCCAATCTCTGCTTTCTGCACTGCAAGTCAAAATCCAACTATTATGTTTATGTTGAAACTGCAGCAGTGCTGCAAACAGGGGGTTTCTCCCACAAAGAGATTATTTTGGAATTAATAATTTGATCCTTAGAGTTGATACTGAGTTTATTGATGTCTGAATGTATAAAACAAGGTCACTGAAACAGGATTTACGGAAAGGAGGTGTGCACATTTCTGTCTTAACTTGAGCTTCTGGTCTTTGAATTCAGACATTTTCAATAGGCAGACTGCAAGCTTCCTCTGTTTTGTACTTCAGGGAGAAAGCAAAAACAAATAACAAGTGACAGCTAAATAAGTCATATAATAGTGTGGTTTTAATAATTCTTTGTTATGCAGAAGAGTGAAAGGAAAAGCCATGCAAACCATAGCTGGAATATGCACTGCCAGCCTCAGGGCAGTGTAATACACATTCCTCTCCAGAAGGAATCTCCTCACAACCTGGCCAGGAAGATGCTTCTCAGACCATTTAACGGCACTGAGTGCACTTCTCCCTTAGCCTTTCATTCTCTTTCAGATAGGACCTTACTTTAGGCAGAAACTAAGTCTCCAGATTAATTGTATTCTGGTGTCAGCAGGACTGGAAGATTTGCTGCCCACGAGAGCTTCTCTTCGGGCGCTGACAGAGCGGTAATGACATCTGAAGCAGCTTCTTTAAAGCATTTTGCTTCACAGCTCAGAGAACCAGATCTAAAGCAGAGCTCTGTATGCTCACTGGCTTTCCAGTGTTTGGTATTCTTAATCTGCAGATAGACTTGACTTAACCCTGTGTTCCTCATTATTCTGTGGAATGATGCATAGTCTGTTTACAGTATACCTTGGCTGTCTGCCACTGCACTCAATGTCACACACAGAACAGGCAGACTCCTCCACACCATACCCTTTTTTTGCAAGTAGGCATGTTCTTTGCAAGTAGTTTGTCTCCACCAGTGTTGAACCTAGTATTAGAAGTGAGTACCATTTTTTGAACTTTAACTTAATTAGTGAGAAAAAAACATGCTTTTCATAGATAAGTATATTTGCTAGCATTGTCTCCAAGAGTTTATAAAGTCTCTGAATGGAAAAAGTTAAATCCAACATCCCAAAAGTCTGGGGGACTGGAGTTCACTTATGTTTAGAATAGACTACTTCATGTAACTGTTACTGGTTTAAAAAGAGAATACATTCTATCCCCACTTCTGTGTGTGACAGAATATTTGCTGTTGCCTAAATCTTATTTGTTCTAACTTGGGTGGCAAAAGGGAGCTGAGGAAAAGCATAAGCTTCTTGCCTTACCTTCTTCCCTTTCTGTTCCTCTACATCCAAAAACAGACCCCATAGAGTTTTTAGACACTAAAAGAGCCTGACTCTCCTAGACCCAGTTTGTTGATCCTGGGGTGCTGCAGTGACAAGAGCCTATCACCGCATGTGTACAAATTTAGTAGTGGCAAAAAGTCACTGACCTGAGGAAACTTGACTTGATGTCAAGGAAAGTAGAGAAATGCCTTCCTCCACACTTGCTGAGTAAGAAGTGAGGATGCTTTTAAAAGCATCAAATGGAATCACAGATTAGCAGCCTGTTAGGTCTAAAAGAGACCAGAACTTTTGGGTAACTTTAGGTAGGGAACCTCAGTCAGTCATTCCTTCATTCAGACCATGAGAAACTAGTGGGAAAGCTATGAAAGCTCACAAAAAAAGTTAACTGAAGAGATCATCATTATCAAAACCTAAAGTTTTATGATATGAAGGTTTATCAATTTGTAAGTACTCAAGAATCAGAGGAGAAGAGCTAGACTTAGAGATGGAAAAATGCTAAAAAAATGATATAGAAATTGTCACTTGCAGGTAACTACATTAGGAACAGACTTATATATTGTTCAAGTAGCTTTTACTTGTAATGTTGCCTATCTTTGCTTTTTCCTAACATGAAAACTTTTCTTTATAGGAAAATCATAAGCTCTTTAAAAAATTCGAATGAGATCTATGTCTAAATGGAATTTAAATACAAAAAAAAAAAGCTGTTCTTTTTCAAATATGACTTAAAATGATCTGAAGAAATGATCAGAACAGAAAATTGAAGAAATTATGTAATGATTTAACTGGTGATTGATATGGATCCCATTAGTGTGATAATTACAGTAAGAAATGTTCCTTACAAGTTGTGAACTGCTTCTTTTCATACCCAAATCCATCTGTTTCTGTGACTGAGTAGTCAAGGTAAACAATTTACAATAATTCTGTAGCATAAAATATATATATATATCTAATTAAACTTAGAAAATGACAGATGTTATATTTTGCAATAACTAATTTAGCCATACTCAGTCACATAGCCTTTTAATAAATAGCAATTTAAAGAACTCTCTTATCCAGTCATATTAGTATAATAATAATATTTTGTTGTTAGAATTGAATTTCCATCACTATCATTTGCAGGATGCAGGGAACTAATTTCCCAGTGCATATTAATTTTCTCTGAAATGTCTAGCACCTAGCGGTGCTTTTGATGGATTAGAGTAAATGCTAGTCCTCTAATTTACTGTGGGTAGGTGAATTGCTGTGCTTATAGAAAGCTCTGCCAGAAGTAACTGCAAATAAAAAGAATGGTCCACAAGCCATAATTTGCCTGTGATACCACTAAGAACAGGAAAAGTCTGTCTTTACTAGTCTGATGGTCTCTATATGATATAACAGGGAGGTTCACAGTTTCCAGACCTTCAAATGTACACGTGCATACACGCCTCACATATGTGTCCAATTACAATTAAGTGCTTTATCTGAGAACACAGCAAAGGAAATTAAAGCTAATATTTTATGAAGCTGACTGCTAAGCTGCAATTAAATGAAATCTCAAATTTCTATCCTCTGTATTTTTGTTTAGCTTAGACTTCTACCTCTACTTATGCTACATCAAACACTTTTAAGATTTGCTAGAAGATACTTTCTCTGACTATTTAACTCATAAATGTTCAATTCAGATCTCTGCCTAGAAAGAGATAGCGTATCATCTGCTACTAAACTAATTGCTTTCCTCTTGTTTTGAACTCCTGCCAGCTACTTGTGCAGGGGCCTGTGTTTGCCCTGCAGGCCAAACAATTTTTATGAACATTTTTCAACAACCTCACTCTCCAGTTTAGATAGTACACACTGAAGCTTGCTGCCAAACTGTTACCCACTTCTCAAAGTTTTTGGTCAAAACCACTAATTATATAGAGTTGAAAAAACTCAAATGCCGAAATACCAAAATTACATAGTTACCAGTGGACGTTATAATAAAAATAGGCATTGACTTCCAAAAGAGAAACATAACCTCAGGTTTATCAAAATTGTCTGACAGAAGTTTTCCTGTAAGATGTCAAAATAATCGTTTAGTAGTGAACTGAGCATTAGCACTGCTCCATTTTCTGTGCATTTGCCATCCAGTCTGGCTTGCTCCTGATATCATCTCTGGAGGAGGGCTAGAACAAAACAGTTGCAGTTATTTCTGCAACCATTTACTGGGGACTGTCAGAAAACTAAGGCTGCAAAACAAGGTTAAAGATGTACTCTTTGGTAGCAAGTCCTCCTGGGCTACTGTGTCATCATTTTCAACTGGCAGGTTTTCTTTTTTTTTTCCAAATAAATGAAACATTCAAAGCCCCCCAGAAGGGAGCAAAACAACCAACCAACCAACCAAGAACCAAATGGGCTAACCAAACGGACTCCCAACCTGCAGAGCTGCGGAGTAGATATTGGGGAAGTTTGGATTTGTTTTTGTTTCCCTGTACCGAGTCACAGAATTTTTAAGGTATGGCTTCACAGGGAAGAGATATAGTGACAGTCAGAGCTTAATAGAAAATGAATCCTTTAATTTTACAAATGAGATAAGAAAACTGAGCAGTTACAACTAAAACAAGAGAAAGAATTGCTCTCCAATGTGGCTAAGGGAAGTTGAACAGGAATTAAGTACATCGATTAGAAAGTTACAGCTGACACCGAAGTGACTCAGCTTTCCCAGGTGGTAAAGCTGAACAATTAGGCAAGCAGTGTTGCAAACTAAACAAGCAAGCCATCTCCTTTGCTTCTCTTCTCCTTTAGAAAACTGCTTAGACTTGCTTGTAAAGCAAGTAAATGCATTCAATACCCCTTATGGCTGCAGCTGGTTGCCGAGTAGTCTGCGGCTCTAATCAGACACGCTCTCTGAGTACATGTATGCGAGGAATAATGATTTTAAATGAGTATGTGAACTAATCCTAAAACTCTGGGTGATTCTGGCTGTTTGCCAGCATATATCATTTCATATGGGTAAGTCAAATACCGTTACGTGATTTGTTGCATTAATTCCTGTGGATTCCCATAGAAAAGCAATTTCCAAACCGGTCTTCTGTGAGCTGTGCAAGTTTGTCAGCTACTTGGTCCTGAGAAATGTCACCTTTTTCAGCAGCCACGATGGATTAGGTTGCCTCCTCCAATTCATTGTTGCCTCCCAACTCTTGCCTCCGTGCTAGCTTTCTTAGCTGTGCTATTATGACCAGTTTCGATGTGCTGGGAATTCTTCTGGGTTAAAAACAGCCCAGTAATATAGATATAGATACATAGTATCCCTACTATTAATTTTAACTTGAATCAGCTCCTCAGTTGGACTCTTTGAATGTTTCCACACTCAGTTGCACCCTTGTGATGGAGGAAGCTGTCTGGCTGGAGGAATAGCTGGTGATGAGGTGAAAGGATTCAGCCAGGCTTGAGCTGGTGCAGTTTTCCAGCAAAAGAATTGTAGTTTCACGTTGCTCTTAAGTCTGTGATTCTGTGATATGGTAAATCCTAGTCTAGGATCCTGCTATTAGATCAAAACGTGCCATAAGGTGTTGATGCAACATGAACTGGTGCTGAGGGTTCAAGTTTGTTCCAGTATTTTGCAAGCTTAAATTTGTAGTAGCATATTTTATGAAAATCAAGTGTTGCCCACGTCACTCCAGCTTTATGATGCCTCAGATAACATCTGTGCTCCTGTAGCCAACAGAAAGCTGACCTGAAAGAAGTCCAGTATAAACATCCATACTGTGTACTTTGGCAAATGCAGTACAATTGTAATCACATATTTGCACCTCAACTGGATCAGTTAAGTACTGCTAGGTAACCTATAACCAACAGTCACAGAACTGTAACCTAAACCCCCTAAGCCTATTGTTTACCTGTGCTTTATAAAGTCCCTTGACACCACTGGCAATGTTTTGGATGCCTGTAAAACCCTCCAGAACCCTCCCCTTCCTTTCTTCTCCCCCCAATAATCACCACCACCATCACCAAACAAACAACAACAAAAACCAGCCACAATAAACTGCTGCATTAAAAGTTTGATTCTTCTTGACCAGAATGCTCAGACACGGCTGACATCGTGCTCTTTATGGTCTGATGAAAGCGGATGGTGATGTGGTTTGTTATAGGCTCTTTAGAATGAGTAAGAGAAGAAATGCTCAGCTGAGTCAGAATCATAAAACAACAAAATAAAAGAGTGTTCCAAAATGTAAATGTATCAACATTAATGCCATTCCTGAAAAGTTTTTAGAACTTCTAGAAATCAACAGACATCAACAGGTATCTGAGAAAAGGCAATTCTGGCTTTCTGCAGGCATGCAGCAGTAAGGCTTAGTAGTTCAAGCTACTTGTTCCTTGTCAAAGAAAAAGAAAGCAGTTATATTTCTTGAATGCATGGGTGAGAATAGAGCTTCTGTAAAATCTAAATTTTACATCTAACTACAAAAGTTAAATCATAGGCATGGCACAGGAGTGGGCCAGAGTGCTTCTCTATTGGCCAATTTCAGCAATACATCAGACTTTTAGGCCTTTCAGAGAAGCTGGTATAACTTTAAGCATCATCTGCTGGAGAACAGAAAGATGAATGAGACATACGTTAAAGCATTGCTTTTTCCAGAACTAGTAGTTCTACAAATATCCTTCCAAAGAAGTGGTGTAGTGTTTTTTGTTGGTGGTGGTGTTTTGTTTGCTTTAAGAAGTAAGAGAAAGGAATGGTCTTTTGCTCAACTATTCCTCCCTGATCTTATACTTGCTGCATGATGGCATAAATATTTGTAATCACAGTCATTCAACATTTTTGTCTGTTTTTGTTGCTGTTTATTTAATGAGCTTTTCAGCCTTACAGACTGTTGGATTACAGCAGTGCAGCTTTCCAAGCAGAATGCAGATATTATTTGGTGCAGTGTTATTTAACAGGGAGAGATCTAAAGGAATATGTTTGTCTATGCAAATGCTTATGCTCCATTATCTATTGTTTGACATTGGCTGCAGTTTGTTTGACCCAACCCTTCTCCAGACTTTTGGCGCCCCTGGGAAAATAAGTAGCCTCCATAAATATTATGTTGACATTTAATTGTTGTGAATTTCTCTGATAAATAGTGTTAGGAGGCACTTGCATTTGAATGGTTCACTGTTAGTGTAATTTATGCCAGAAAGACACTAAGGAACAGACTACCGGGTAGTATTTACTTCTTTCTTTTGTTCGTATACAGTACTGAGCTATTGTTCTGCCTGGGTAAATTTAAATGAAATACTATTGTTGGCTTTTTCTTTTTGGTGTGTCATAATCTGCAGAATTTATTTGAAGAATCAACATCGAGTTACCTGCAGTGCTGTGAGTTTGTGCTTTTTTTTTTTTTTTCTTTTTTTCAATTTGTTTTGAATATTTTCTTTGTTGTTGATGTTTGTATTATCTCCTCCACCACGTACTTATTTTCAGTGTCTTGTTTTATGACTGTACGTCTCATGGCTACTAAGACACCTTCACTAACCATAACGTCAGTTAGTTTTTAGAGAGAAACCAGGTTTATGGGAAAGTCCTATAACAGCCAATGGCAGTGAGATGGAGATACCGTAGCCTTTTCCCTGCTGAATAGTGCTGTGACAAGGAAACTCCATTTTAGTGTTGTATTTTAAATAAGTGGGACAAAAATGAGACTTCAAATTTATTTACATGTGATGTGTGTGTTCCTATAGTTCTTTAGGAGTGTTTTACAGACAAATAAAGGTTTTATCCTGTAAAGCTGAGCTTGGATACAAGCTCAAGTTAATAATGAGAAGAAAAGTATGTCTTAACCTCCCCTTATAGTGTATATATTTGATGATTTTAACAGTGCCACATTACTATATTGCACTGGAAAGTGTTGGGCTTTTCCTTCCTACTCCACCATGAAGCCTTCTCCAAACCGTATAACTGTTTTGGTTTCTTGAATGAAATAGTACATGTATCTTTGAGAGCAAAAGTGCAATCATTAAATGATAGGAAGTAGTACTTAAAATGGTGAGGGCATAAGTAAGAAGAGCGAAAATGATTTATACCATTTGAAATAAGTTTGTCTCTTCTGGATACTTTCTGGTTTGTGTGAGTTTAGTCAGAAGCATTATGTGCTTAACTTAAAATGTCGTAGGTAAAACCACTCGTTTATTTGGGCCTTTTGACTTCGAAGTTCTGAGCAGATTGATTCAATATTGTTTTTCTCTGGAAATATTTAACAATATTTGTCAAGCACATGTCAAAATGAAGAATGTTAATAACATACACATTTGAATAGTTTAGTGATAACTGTGAGGAAGCTTTGCCTCTAAGAAAGAATTTACTTCTATTTTTATTTTTCCTCTTGAATAGTTTGGTTAGACACTGTCTGTCTTGCGCAAGCTAGTCATCAGGGATTCCTTCTCATCTTGATTCCTACAACACCCTACTCTTCCATAAACATTTAAGTATGTAACGTGCAGAAGTAACTAGGAATGAAAGTGTTAAAACATCTTGGTTCGACCCACTTCCAAACCTACATAACTGGTTTCCTGGCTTTGTAATTAAAAAAGTATGATGCATACTTAGTAGTTTTCCATGGTTAAGTTCTGTTGGGGAAGAAATGAAAGAATGGTAATAAATTTCTGGCCTGTTGAAACAGAAGATCAGAGAAGACTTATGGCCTAGGCCTTATGATTTCTAATTCTGCTTTAATATACCAAAACTTTCCCCTTGCCTTCACCTCTAACGTATTTTATTCTTCAATATTCCAAGAACATGCCCATATACCCCTGCTGTGGATTGAATGTGGTACATATGCTGTGTGAAACTGAATTTTAGCTAAGAGAAAAATGGTTTATCTGCATAGCAGACAGGGAAAAAGAAAGTTTAAAAGTGAACATACAACAGCTGCTTGTCTGTTTTAGAGCTGGATATGGGGTAAACACAGGATATGAGCATCCCCGAAGATTATGACAGTTTATAGCTGAATCCAAACTTTCTGAGTTGTTCCTATCACTGTTATAGCCTGAACCAAAGTCTGTGCTCAAAAACTTAGAGACCTTTAGAAGACTAATTTGTGTACAAATTTAATGGAAGTATGACAATGCATGTCCTGATGTATAAAATAAACACGGTATTAGAATTCATATGGAAAACCTTGCCTTTGACTTGGCTCTCTAATTGTATTTCTGCTTTTTCATTGGAAGCTTGCGTATCTATTAACATACCATGCCAGATCTGCTGTAGACTAATTGAATTCTGCAGTAACAAAAATGCCCTGATTTATTCATGTTACCACTTTCTGGAAAAAATTAGGTGTCTCAGGTGAGCGTATGCCATATCGAGTCATCTCTGTCACCTATTTCTCCACTGAGTTATACTCAGTTTTGGCAAGATTCATTCTGGATATGGGAGACAGTCAAACACATCTTATTCATGAGGTCCTATTTAGCCACCTAGCACTGTGCCGATCATCTTTTCTATGTGATGAAAGACTATAACCAGAATGCTGTTTTGTGTAGCTTAAAAATATCCTTGTGTTCACATTGAAATGAAAACAAAATGTAAAGACTGTATAATGAGTTAGTGAAAGTGTGTAATTTCCTATGAGTTTTACTGAAGACCTTTTAGTTTGAAAGTTTAGAACATTTTCAACATCAGTTCAATATTAAGATCATCTCATTGCTTTGGGAGAGGAGGATTCGGAAGTTGCAGAGTCCTTGAATCATGTTACTATTTAGGGATACATGATTATTAATAGAACTCGATTTTTAAATACTTTTCAACCTTTACTTAAAAAGTTAAATGTAATCTCAAGTTCATTCTTAGTTTGAATGAGCAAGGGAACAGAATAAAACCTTAGGACTTCAGTTTCAGTAGAGGAAGGTTTCAAAGGGAAGGATCTTGAGGAAAAGGTAAAATTCATAGAAGTTTGGAGATTTACTACATTTTTTCATTCCAAGTAATGAAAAACAGTATGGCATCTTTACATACTGCGACTCTGCAATGAAGTGGCCTCAGAAGGATACTGCTTAAATCTCTGTAACAACAGCGTAAAGCCTCACAAGTGACAACAGATGTGATTTCTCACAGTGAAGTGCATTCTTATGATTTGACAATGATTAACATTATGATGATCCTCTTGGCGTGGAACTGAAATTTTTCTACATTGTACAAGCTATATTAAATCCATCTTTAGCTGGCACCCATGCCTTACTGAAATTGGCAGGCTACCACATGCATGGGACCAATTCCAGCTTTCTTCATGGGCATGAGTGCAAAAATCTCCATATGATGCTTCACCGATGAAAATTATTTGATGATTCCCACAAGGAGGCTGCTGCATAATGCAACTCTGTATCTCAGAAAAAAGTGCTTTGTGGCCCAGTTTTGGATTCTACTTACCACCTCAGCCATCTTTTATCCAATCCATTAGGATATAATAATATTTAAAGGCACTATAGTTTCTGGTTGTACTGTGACTTTGTAATTCCATCTGAAAGATCAGAAAATCTTGTAGCTTTGTGAGACTGCAGTTCAGAGATGTAAGAAATTGTCAAGCTCTGTCAATTCATTTCATCTGTGAAAGCGTGGTGTTGGACTACAGCTTCTGTTGAAATGGACAGAATGAAAGACGTTTGAGGTTTTTGAATTAGAAAAAATAAATATAGTAGTTTTTGAGGCTGATTTATCATGATACAGTTGATGGTATGCCCGTAGACCACAGAACTTCAGCCTGTGATTGTTCCATCAAACTCATAATTTAATAAAATTAACCTGGTTCTGGTCTCACTTATGCCAGTTTAATTGGAGGCTATTGAATTACATCACAATAAATGAGAGTTTAAAAGAGATTTACTTATTGTGACAAAAGATTGAAGTATTTTGTGGATGCAGTGGAATTTGGCTAAGGTTTATTGGTCACTCTTTTTTTCTGAACACTGGGTGATGTCAAGTATGTTGTAATTTTTCAGTTAGCTGTTACTGCAAGTGATTCTTCTTCTCCTGCATTGCTAAGTGAGCATGCCACCTGCTAGGAAAAGAAGGATTTCCCAAGGCTGCTTTTTTTTTTTTTTTTTTTTCCCCTCTTTTTTTTTCTTCCCAAAAGGAAAGGAACATGTTTACTTCCCTTTGTCTATCACCTGTCTGGAGCTAGAAGGAATAACACAGAAACAGACTGCCACAAATTTGCTATTTATTGCCATGATTTTGGGTTTTTGCCACTCCTGCTAATGAGCTTTGTTTTTGCAGACAGACAGTAAAGGTGGGCCCCTGTGTTCCCATGCACTTGATTGCATCCCAGTTTGTCATGAAATTTCTTCTTAACAATAAAATCAGCAGACTGTAAGTTGTATTGTGATCACCACAAGTAGATCTCATCATTTTTAAAGCAACTGTGAAGCTTTCACTATGCAGTTGATGGGAATTAGACACTGAAAAAAAAAAAGTCAGTTGCAGAGCATCATCCAGGCAGTTGATAACAAAGCAAATGGTAGAAATGAGAACTTCAGACCACTGCAGTCATACATCTGGATACCTTCTGCACTGTGCTTTCCAGCTCTCTTCTAGTGCTAGGGTGCTTCATTTTAAAATTTTAATTTAGTGGTTTCTCTGTTGTCATTTGAAGAATGAGAATAGAAAGGAAGGGAGACACAGATGGGAAGGGACAGTTTATCTATATACCCCGCTTAAACCAAATATCTACATTGTAATCCCTTCTAATGTAGCATGCAACTAGCATGATATGCACAATATTGTACAGTGTTTGATATGATAGAAGCCTATACTACGTTAGGTGATGAAGCCTTAAATGTTGCACTTACATTTTTGTAGGTAGCTGAAGGCTTCTCACTGTACATGCTCAGCGCTGCTAAAAGTGTCTAACAAATAAAAGTTAGTTTTGTTTTTTCCCTGCTGAGTTGCCTCAGAGGAAAGTGTCAGAAGCACAAAAGCCTTTGTTGCTTCACTTCATGATTAAATCCAGCCTTTCCCATTGAAAGAGCTCTTTTCTTTGCGTTATTACCCTGTTACAAAATGTCTCTCTTCCCATCACAAATATTTCAGTTTCCCCATGCTTCTCTTCCTAATTAACATTGAAAGCTATTCCTAACATTGAGTCTAGAAGCTGCCATGCCTTCAAGTATAAAGAATTAAACTCAGCAGTTACATATTTAAATGAGATGTTTTGCTCAGTAAACTATCTATGTACCAAAAGTAAGCTGTTAATGAGCAGAGGTAGGCTACCATTTTTATTTTCATTATCTAGAAAGTGCCGATGCCTACATTTGTGATTGCAGCTACCCAGATTGCCATATCTGTGTAAATGAATTATGAAAGTGAAAACGAATTAAGACATTATCTGAGCAGCAATATATTGCCAATTATAATGATGTGGTTATTCAATTATAACACTTCCATTTGGGCTCATTGTACTCCAAGGTAAGGTACCTTTTTTTTTTTTTTTCCTGTTTACATTAAAACTTTCCTAACAAATATGGTAAGCCTAAAAAAATCTTATTTATGCTTTGGGAAGAATTAACACCAGAGGTTATGTTGCTTAGCTTTGTCAGCTTCAGTCCACAGCTATGGATACAAAAGCCTGTGCTTGCTTTTCTTACCTTCACACCTTATTGTGGAAAGAAGAGTTACTTTGAAGGAATCCAGATGCTTTCAAGGCTCTGGTTTATTAGTACAGTTAAAGGGATCGTGGCATGGAATAGGAATGGACTGTCAGAGCTGGGCTGGAAGTAGTAACTCACTGCTGAAACTGGGATATTGAGAAACAAAATCCCTATTTTGTGTTGAAAAGATTTCCCTTCACTGAAGCTGACAAAAGGAAAGGAAATGTTATCCCCAGTGCCACTAACTGTGCTGCCAGTGCTGGAGCTCTGCTAACAGCAACATACGATCGCCTCCCTCCCTCAGTGCAACTGCAACAATAGAACACGCTGAATCAAAGATTTGGGGTTTTACATTCGCTTGGCACCATGCTAACTTAATCAAGAATGAACTTGCTCAAGGATTTTTTTCCACAGAAATAGGACAACAAGACGTGCTGGTACCACGCCCAGAATATGACTCACAAAGAGAAAGCAGCAGATTTTTTTTTTTTCTTTTTTTTTCCTTTCACAAAATCTCTCACTTCCTTTCAAGGTTATGCACTTGTTTTTGTTTCTAAATGTGTTACTTGATTCTCTTCCTATTAATGTTTGGAAAAACAGTCTTAAAGGTAGATGGCAGTAATAATTCTGGAGTGGGCTATTCCCCCCCCTCCGTTCTTCCTGCAGGATAAGCATTACATTCTTTCTGGGTTTGGTCACTTCAGTACAACATGAAATCCTGACATGACTGCAAGCACTCTTCACTCCTCACTAAAAGTGTGAGTTCTATCAAAACAGACTAAAAGATACCAATAGACTCTATCTCAGCATTCATTCATTAGCATTAGAAGTATTGTGACAGACAAGTCTCCTCTTGATGATAAGGTATTTCAAACTTAGCCTAAACCTAAAGGCTAGCTTTTCCCGCTGTGCAGGTGCTTGTCATTTTGGATCAGTCAGCTTCTAAAAAATTTACTGCTCAAATCACCCTCCTCTTAAAAACGCTGATCGATATCTTTGTCCTACTTATTACAGAATGATTAGGTTGCAAAGTCACACTTAGTAGCAGTAACTTGGTATAAACTAGATCGTTGTTCCATATTCTTGTGAATGTAATATTTTCTGTCTGTAGTACTTCGTTATGACCGTATTGCTCATTCTGTCTGTAGACATGGCAATCAAACAACTTCTCAAACATTTCAAGTAGTTCTGTGAGCTCCAGTAACACCAAAACTTTGATGTTTCTGGGACTTTTAAACAAATAAATACGAGAACTAGTACCTGACCTAGAATAAAGGCTTAATTTTCAGTTTCAATTGATTTAGTTTTGGTCATGTCACTGTGTTTTGCTTCTTTTAACCCTCATGTCTCAGAGAAAGAGATTTGAGTGATTGGTGGTGCTGAGGTACTTCTACAGTAAAATCTGGTAAGTGAAGCTAATACACTTCAGATAAGCTTATGTAAATGGGGTTTCAGGAAATGTACACTTACTGGCTGGATGGCTCATTGCTGTACTATGCAGGAAGTATGACAAGTTATTTAAAAAGAACAGTTAAGAAAAAATGGATCAAGGAAAATATATATTGGAAATATGAAATATATATCTTAACACCAAATTACCAGGATTTGTTTATAGGCGCAATATTTTGCTTCAGGCAAGAAAGAAAGGAGCAGAAAGAAAGAAAGGAGCAGAAGGAGTTGCACACGTTCATGTTACTACCACGGGACACATTTCTGTGTCTCTGTGACTACTGTTGATTCTGGATGATATCACGTATACCGAATGATGGATCAGAGTTGATGTTTAGTGAGGTTTATAGCTGAGGGCTATACACTGTTGATAATTCCAGTATCTGCAATGTCAGGGTTGATTTCTTTGCTGGCTTTTCATTTTAAGTAGGCTTCCAACTTATTATTTTTTCTTCAATGTCAAAGGTAGCAAAACCAACTAACCAAATCACCTGACTAGCAAGTTATGTTGAATTTTCCTCATATCTGCTCCTGCTTTCCTCTGTACTTTCTGATTATTCTGTGTTTCCCCCAGTATGCCTTTATGAGACTTTGTTTCTGTGTACTGACTTCTATGGCCTCCAAAATTCAGAGTCTCTGGTAAAACTGATTAAAATTTTAAAATTCTCATTCCATAAAAAATGGCAAATTCTATTGGGCTCTTATGAGACTGTAAGCTGTTACAACATTGTGATGGTCATTCATCTTTTACTTTTCTGATATTTTACAATATTTATTTATAATCAGTAAGAGTTCCAGAGAAATGTTATTCACTTGTTCAGGTGGCTTATTGAAATGGGACTTGGCCAAGTCCACCTTGCAAAGACATGGGAGTCGTCTGTAGTTAAAGATGACAACACACTGGGGGAATAAATTCTCTCCCCTTCCCTCCCATCCTACAAAAAGAAAGATTTTGGACAGTGGCCAGATTTGAAAACTAGATATACATAGGGTTCACAGAATGGATATTTTATTTCAGTTTTTGCTGGTTGGCTAATAAACACAGTCTTTACAATAAGAAGTTTTTATAATGGATATAGGTGTGACATCACAACCTTCCACCCTCTGCATACTCACATAGACTCGCATCTCATTACTGTCTAGCTATTAATTGTATGTGTCTGGGAACAATGATTGCTTCAAGTTCTAAGCTGTCAATATGACTTTCCCAGATGAACATCCAAGTAGGCGTAAATGTCATGATAAGCACGCTGTCTTCATGTATCACAAAGTTATTATCTCCTTATTGCTGATTCTTATATAACTATGCTTTTGGCTGATAAAATAGAATAAATAATTACTTTTTTTTTCCATAACTAACTGTTCTGATATGTTTTGATGTGGGTGAAAATTCCTCTTACTAATAGTGATATTTTTTCCTTGAAAGTCTGGTAAATCTGAGTGATACTTTTTCACATATTGTTGTTTGAAGGTGAAATTTAGAATGCTTTAGAGCAGTTAGGTAGGTGAGGTTAAATGAACCAGTATCAGTTACATTCACCAGCATCAACTGACTTTCAAAAAGTGTGGAGAAAGAAATTGAATGGAATTATTTTATTTAACAAAATGTAAGAAGGTAAGAATAATCATTACAGACAGGGGCATTGCATACTTCATGTACCAAAAATGTATCTGAGTGGCTGGAGAGAAACTCATCCACTGTTTTTGAAAGGTAAAAAACCTTTTAAAACATAATATTTTTATTCATTTTTTCTGTCACTTTTCTGAAATGCAATAACATTAGACTCATAATAAACAGCAGAAAAGTACAAAGGAATAATAAAAAAGTATGGATGAAATTGTTTGTTTAGACAAAAATTGCAAACTAAACTAACATCAAAATATGCCACAGATATACCTGAAAATATTTTATGTGCTAATGCTGACTGGGAACTCTGTGACTGACTGGGCAGTGAGGTGCTAGGAACTGTATTTGATATAGCTTTTACCAAATAAAAAAAGTAATTTTTATTTTTATATTGAAATTAAATGCATTTTTTCAACACAGTCCATAGTCATTAATATTTGGAATTAACTTTCAGTATTTGATAATATTCAAATATTTGTGTCGGTAGTCTTCAGGACAGCCTAGCAAATATTTAAGTTTTTTTAAATGGTTTTATGCACAGTTTTTTTCACATCTTTCCTGATGCACTTTCTGCTATGTACTTGTATGGAATGAGATTGGTGGATATTTGGTGTTCTTGGAACATGCAAAAATATACAAAGGTAAAGACAGTAACATAGGCAGTCTTTAAGCTTTTTCCATGGAACATTTTCATGTGTAGGTTCCTCTTGTGCACGTGCTTCTCTTTGTAGGTGTGCGTGATAGAAGTGAATTCAAGTCTCCAATAACACAAGCCTTTGAATTTCAATCATTTGTTTTCTGTCTAATCCTAAGCATTTCAGAGGATAACTTGTTAAAGCATGCCATGCCATGTTTGTATAGATAAATATAGCTTTTATTTTTGTGCATATATGAGCTATCTATAAAAGAAAAACAAAGACACCCCCAACACCCACTCCTGGGATTTGGCAGCAGCACAATTTATGTATATGTGTAAAAGGAAACAGAATATAACAACACTTCTCTCACCTTAAATACTCCCTCTGGCTCTGGCTGTGCTCTTGTGCAGATTATCAGAATGCATGTTTGCAAGTATCCATATTTTTAAAGAGGTTTGAATTATCTGTGACACATTATGTGCATGAAGTTACAGTACTTCATGGACACTCAACACTTTCTTCATTTTAAAGGTTGAAATTAGTCTAACTGTACTTAGGCACTCCTTAGAACAGAAGTGATTGGGATATACATTTTCTCAAGACACTTATAAAGTAAATCTAAAACTGAAAAATTCCATATGTGGAGGTTTGAAATTCCTAGGGATTCGCATACAGGTCACATGCACAAAACAGAGGACGTATCCAAAAACACTGGTACAAACACTGGGTTACATTAAGCCTTTCTCTGAGCCTGTTCATACCAAACCTGTTTCTTGAAGTGTAACAGACTATCAATAGCTCCAGGCAAATTAATCAGTAAATAGGCAGTGCACATTCTGACAAAGTGTGAAAACTGCACTTTCCAGATAGGTATTATTAGTGCAGAATATCCCAGGAAAAAAATAGGGAAAAAAAGAAAAGGAAAAAAAAAAATCCTTGCAAAGGAAAAAGCAAGGTCAGTAAGCTCCTGTATGAGTTTTATGCTTATAAGCACTTATAATTATTACTTAGAGTACAGCAGCTGAAAATATTTTAGAAGTTTCCAGGAGTTAGTCTCTGCTTTTTAGGTTGCATGCTGCTGGTGTAGCTGCTGGGTGGTGCTTCTTTCCAGGAGGCAAAATCTGACCAATGTGGTGAAATACAGAATACTGATAATCAGAGAAAAACAAACAAACCAACAGAATTTAAATACAATAAAGGCTTGGGGTACAATAAAGGCTTGGGGTACGTGAACTTATAGGCTGTCAATACTTGTGTTCTGTAATGTTTACTCCTACTCCAAGCAAGACTTTTTTTTTTTTTTTTTTTTTTTTTTTTTTTTTTAACAAGGTCTTTCTTGTAGCTTTATGTCTTTTTGTGTCAGGGTCAGGAGCAGATGCTTGAAATTTCTAATCTCTTCTTGTCAGATCAGTGCATGGAAAAATCAAACAATGTTGCCTGCTACTTTTAAGCCTCTTAGAGACCTCCTTTTTCAGTGTCTGTTGGAGTGAGAATGTGAAAATGTTCAAACCAAACGTTCTCCAGGCACCTCTCAGTGTTCATGTGATCCTCAGTGCTCAAAGGCTTTCAGTAGAAAACACGGGGAGGAAAAGATTTCTTATTTCTTTTTCTACTTAAAATATCCTGCTGATTCTACTTGTCCATTACTGCCATATTTGGATAAAACAGAAAAAACTCCTGTGCATAGATTTAACTATTCTAAATCAGTTTCTGAGCATGTTGTTTTCAGCTTACCTCTGTGAAGAGCACAGCTGTGTGGGGGACATAAGAAGCCATGCTCAGGAGTGGCTGACTTTTTGTCCTAGTTTTCAGTTAAATCTCAGATAAAATTGAGAAATGAAGGCTAGAGTTTGATGTAATAATTAGGATGTTTGCGACCAGCTTTTTACTTCTGAGAGAAGCTAAGCAGAGAGAGAAGTTTCATGTGCTGTTAGACTTGCCTCAGTCTGTGATGTTGAGAAATTCCACCGTTACAAGATTCCCCTCAGATATCAATGCACATAGCACTAATTATTTCATACATGAAACAATCTCAACTCTTCATCTTCTCAGCCATTTTCTTTTTCTCAGATCTGTTTACACTTAATTGTCTTTCTGCAGCTCTTTCATCATATCCTGTAGCTTAAAGCTCCTCCTAGTTCTTGTTCAGTACTTTTTTTCTAGATATTTATTCCATGTTTGCTCCTTGTGCCAGTTGTGGAAAGCTTAACATTCTGCCAGTTTAAGTAGAGCTTCAGACCATATCTCTAGAAATTGTTGGACTTTTGTTGTCCTTGGCTTTTCTTCCTTTCCTTTTCTCTTCTTTGAGCAATTGCTTTTTTGTTGCATTTTTCTGTGTGCCTGTTTTAACCCTTGGTCTTGAAAAATGTGCTCTAGCTTTTTGGACATATCTCAAAATAACGTAAGGATAACTGCCAAGTTCTTAGTTTTAAAATAAGACCAGCAAGAGAGTATGAAATGATTCATCACTTCCTGGCAAGTGTAATTATCACTGCAATCACCATTCATTATCTATTTGCACCCTTCAAAGATGAGCTAAATATTACTGTAAGTTCAGAAAGTTATCATTTCAACTGAACCAACTGAAAAAAAACACTAAACAAAACAAAACAACAAAAAAAAACTCAAATCATAAAACAAAACAACGACAACAAAAAAGCCACCACAGCACAGGTGTGTTCTTTAGGCAGGCTGATCTCCATGACTCCTGGAGCTGCCTTCCTTACAGTGACCTGTAAGAAATACATCGCATCTGTGTAAAAACTGTACGTGCTGAGATAGCTGCCATAGAAAAGACAATATTTCAGTCTGTTTAGCTATAGTATTTGTCATTATTGGAAGCTGACTGCTGAAGTGAGAAACCAGTTTCACACTAGTAGGTCATTTATTCACTGTCTGAACAGGGACACTAGAGATCCAGTAATTATGTCTAATATTCAGTTTGCATATTTATTTAATCTCTTTCAAGCAAATTATATGTAGCTTTCATTCCAATAGATGCTTCCTGGCAATCATCTTGAACCAAGTAAGGTGTCTATTTTAACCTGAAATAGCTCTAATTTCTCAGTATTTTGAACCTCATAAAAGTGACTCAAACGTAATTGATTCTGCCTATAAGCAAACTACTGTGGGATGCAGTCACTGCACTGAATGATTAAAACAAAATCCAAACTTGGTAACACACCAATGCATTCATTTCTGTTAATTTCTCAGTTAACTTGCATTATGAGATCTTTGGGGTAGGAATCAGCTTTTTGTTCTTTTTGTATAGCAGTTGTTACAAAGATGTCTTTACCACTGGGAATTTTAGGTACTATCACAACAAATAAACTTCGTTAGTAAATTGTTTAAAAATCTTGGGATACAAGAAAACTTTTCCAAGGTGTTATGAATAACTGCTGTTTTTTACTAATTTGTACCAGTAGTTATATTTTAATATTTCAGCTGTTATTTTTTCCATGTCATCTGAGCTCTATTCATAAGCAGGCAGAGCAGGTACAGAGAGTTGCGTTTACTTACCTGGTCCGGTGGTGTTCAGCTGTAGCTGAAGGTCTCTCCTGTGAACTTACATTCTTGTATGTTAGAATCAAAAACTTCCATAACCAAATTTCATGCTGGAAAAATACTAAAAATATTAAAAATGGAGGAATCAAATGGTGTGGAACACAGAAGTCCTAAGAGTGATGAGAGGTGAGGAGGGAATGACTTCAGTGGAAGCCACAGGGGAGGGAGAAGACCTGGAACTCTGCAGAAGCAACGGGTGTAGGAATGGTTCCTGACCCAAGTTATCCCCTAAACCCCTTCAGTCAGTATGTCCTGCTGCTTAGTAATTACGAAAGGACAAAACAGTATTTCAAAATAGGCTGAAGTTTTAGACTGAGTGAATATGTTTTCTGTCTGGAAGGACTATGTCAAAGTGTAGACATTTCAGTAGTGTTATATCGAAAAGTGAATGAATGGCTATCTTGTGTTCTATAATGTTCAGTCTAGAATCTAGACTGGATTTGTCTTTTTAAATTTCACAGTATCAGAAATGTTAGAAAGTAAAGTAGATTTCATTTCAATTTTCCATTGGAGTATGCAGCTAGGAAGAGCTCTGAACACCTCCCATGATTCTAGATCTTATTTTTAGAGTCCAGAACAGTTGTATCTTTGACCTCTTCTCCAGGCTACCTATATGAGGCTGACTTGTGAAATTTCAGTACTATTCATCCTTACACCTTACACCTAGTTAAAGGTGTTAGTGAAGATCCTTTAAGAAACTGAAACAGGATAACTTCCCTTGTTTTTGTAGCATCAACTGAAGGGAAGTTATTGACAGAAAATGGTCCTTTCATTGTACAGTTTGCTTAACTTGAAATGTTGCACTGTGCTGATGAGAGAGGGCAGTTAATTTTACTTAACTCCAAATTCATCTGAAGTATATAAATATATATTTTCATTTTAAAAAGCAAGATTATGATTATAAAACAAATTACACATAACTTTGTGATTTCAGTGAGTCAGCCTGGCTGAGTGTAGTGGCCTTCTTCTAATGCAGCCTTCTTAGAACATTCTCATGCAAGGTTCTTCAGTATTTCTCACTGAGATTCGAAGGTTTATTTGCGTTACTGACTAAGCAAAAGGCTGATATCACAGATAGGGTTTGTGTCAGCAAGCTGGCAGAACATAAGCTTTACTTTCCTGGCACAGATTACTTTAAGAAATTTATCTGGGAATATTATGCAGACTCAAAATCTGTCAAAAATGTGAATGATGGTGTGACAGAAACCACCTGCATAGCTCATGATGTTCTTGGATCAAAGTACCAGCAGGAAATTGCTGCAGTATTCCAAATAGTAAGTGTGGTTTTGGAACAAAGCAGTAAAATTTGAGAACAAGTTGATATTTGCCTTTTGTCACCTTAAAGCAGTTCCCTAAATCTCATATCAAAGGATATACTGAATTTGTGGAAACTGTTAGAAAAAAATACTAAGTTACATATACACAAGTTTACAAGATCTGTGAGACTAGGTCACCTGATATAGAAAAGGAATGAAAGAAAATATGTTGTTAGATGTAGCTGCATAGGAAAGATTTAAAAAGCAGCCATTGCTAAAAAGTTACTAAAACAAAAAGGAAAATATGCTTGATACAGCAGAGGAAACAAAGAAAGATAATCTGTTCTTGCAAAGCATTTTAATCCATAAAAATCAAAGCCCCTTTTGAAGGGGAGAAATTTCATCAGTTCCCAGTGTTGAGACTTAAACGGTCCAAGTGGAAAGTGACTCATCTGAGATCAGTCAATGGCCTAATCAAAAGCTTAGGGCTCTCAGGCCTCAGCCCAGAGTATTATCTATCAGTCCACACTGTACAAAAAGGAAAAATAACCAGGTTATTTTTGCTATTAATCTTTTCCAAATGCCACTCATGTCACGTAACAACAAATGTTCAGCGAAGTGATCAGCTTCCACCCCTGATATAGCATAAGCATGCAAGGCTTTGCATTATTAGCAATAACAAGCTAAACTGCTGTAAGGTGACAATAGAAGCTGTTTCACAAGTGTTCAGATATCACCCTAAGGTCATAATTTTAGATTAATCTAAGAAAAACAGTGAGGGTATTGTACATACCACTCATGAAGCACGTAGGTGGTTTTATACAGTTGGTGCAACACTTTTTTTTTTTTTTTTTCCAGTCTATATTTATATTTTACCTGTAGTCAATGTCATTTTTAATGGAATGAAGGGTCATTTATCACAACTGTTACTAATATAGAACTATTTCCTGGAAATATGAAGGTAAGCTTTCGGTATAGTTGGCTGAAATGAGAGTGTGAGTTTGGTGTGTGCTGTGTGGTGGCTCTGCTTTTTTAGACTTGTTTTTTCCTCTGCCATTGTCACTGAATGAATATAGCCACTTGCTTTATCCTCTCTTTTGTTCTGTGGCTCTTTGAGAAACAAATCCATGTACTTGCTGGTAGGGCTCAGAGAACTTTCTAAGAATCATGCACATATTGGAAATTATATTTGGCAAAGGGTTCCCAAATGTTCATTGTCAAAATAGGAAGCTGTATTCACTGGTCCTTAAATGCTCTGACGCAGGTCCGTTTTTGTTCACAAGTTTGAAGTATTATTAACTTACAACAAGAGCTGAGAATACAGTGGAGGGAAAAATTAGACTTCAAAATGATAGCTGTGGTTCAAAAATGCAGTGCTATTGCCAGTCTTTTGCCACGTTTAGGCAGCAGTATTCAGCTGTACAAACACAGGCTGGAGAACACCTAGCTACATTTCAGTACTGCTGAAAAGCATCCAGAAGGTAATGATAAACTTAAACAAAATTAACTAGTGTCATGCTGTTATGAAACAGGTAAATGCTGGGAGATAAAATCTCTGCTAGCGCTTGTGAACTCCTTCACAGCAATCCAACTCCTGCAGTTCATCCTTCTCTTTCCAAGCAGTGGGCATTGATTCTATTGCTTACAAAATGCTCTTTTTATGAATCTGGTTTTGAGCTCCACTACTTACCGTGTTAGTCTTAAGAGGTTTTGTATCCTCCTTCTTAATGTTCCTAGTGTCACTCAAATCTATCTGGTCAAGAGCAGATACAGTCTTTCATTACTATCACTCTATAATTGTTGTCCCAGAGCACTTTTTTTTTTTTTTTTTTTTTTTAACTCAAAGGTTCAGATTCCATATTTCAATTATAGGTGGAGTGGAGTACAACTTTCTTTAGCATCTGCAATACACTTTCTTAGTTAAGTCCCCTTGTCTGATATAGCAGGAAAGTATGGATAATGTGAAGTGCATCAGAACCAGTTATTGTAAGAACTAAACCAACTTTCTGGCTTATTTTCTCACCAGTGACAGCCATTGCTAGAAGAGCCTGGTTTAAGTCTGCAATTATTCCTTCTGTTTCCAAAAAGTGTCAGCTAGGTTAGAGCTTTTAAAGATTCACTTCTTTCAGTCAGGTTATTTCCTTTGTTCTCGCTTTTGATACCCTGAGCCACTTAGAAGTGTAATTTGTCACTTTCCCCCATCTTGGCTTTATAACATGATCTTCCTCAGCACAGTCACTCTTTGAACTCACCCCACAGAAGATAAGGTTCTTCACACCAGGAAAATCCCTTCCTCTTAACATAAACTGGTTTACAGAGCATTAGGAAAGACAGAAGTTGTCAGAAGTAGAAAATAACTTGTTTTTATACAGGCATTCCTGTAATTTCCATCATTTTCCTTGCCTTTTTTTTCTACAAAATGATCATGCCGAAATAACAAAGTTGACCTTACATAGCTCGTAATGCTTTCCTTAGGCTATGTGTTTTTGTGACATGTTCTTAATCTAGTTTATAAGCAGGTCCCTCTAATCTCACTAAAAGAATCACCTCCTAAGGGTCAAAGAATATAACAGCAGAATTAATCTAACTAATAAAGGAATTAAATAGCACTGCATTGATCCAAGTGAGAAAAATTCTTAGAAGTAATTGACATTTTACTGACAGAAGTCATGTGGGCACAGATGCTTGTACAGAGTCAGGGGGAACACCAGGTTCATAAATGTCTCAACTGCTCTGTAGGAAAGGCTGCTACATGAACAATTATATTTTAGCACCTGCCATATAGTCATTAATTATAACATGCTCATTTCGCTTTACATGCTATTTAAATAGTCACCCCTGTTATGTAGTTTCTTGATTACATGTATGCAGAGAGTGAAGTCGTTCACTACACCAAACCAGAATATTCAGTGTTATTTTATTTCAAGTGTTTGACTGCACTGATTGTTGTTATCTTGGACATGTTAATTCCAGTTCTAGCTTGTCTTGTCAGGATAGTAGCAGAGCAATGTTAGTGAAAGTGCAGATCTCCATGCTTAATTAGAAATTCTGCAACAAGATAATTAAAAATCTGCTAGTTGGCTATTTATATAATTAATTTCAAATTAGCCTCATTATGCTTTATTGCTTGACAATAGTATATATAAAAATCAGAGGCTTACTGTGCTCATGGCAGTGGTATTTAAAAGTTGTAGAGAATATGTATTTGGTATTAAAGAGAAAAAAGTATGCTAAATATTAGCAGAGAGTTGATTTTGCTACTCATAAAAAAGAGATTAAAAATTATTATAGAGTGTCAAACATTTAATAGGTAGGAGCATGAGAACAAATTTTGGCATAAAATACACTTGCCAGAGAAGAAACCAATGTCAAAATAAACACTGTATTGCAGAATTCCATGGGAACTCTTGCTTTAGTCAGAGAAAATTGTAAAAAGGAGATAATGAAAGCACACAATATTGTGATGTGTTGACTAAGAGGAACCATGAAGTTCAGGGGACTTGAAAAAAGAATCTTGCATCTTTGCATTCATTATTTTCATCTGAACTCTCTTTCAGAGGTTTAGTTCAAATTGTCAGTTGTGATTCTTATCAGAAAGTACCCACATAACACAGTCCAGAATCATAACAATAATACAACTGTGTGTTTTCTGAGAGCTTCCAGATAAAAAGCAAGCTGGAATGAGCTTGAAGCAAAACTGTTGGTCCTTGTTTTAGGGGATGAATGGAGCTGAGTGGTAGAATTCTGATAACAACTATGCAATTGGTACCTTTTTGGATGGGGAAAAACACACCTATTCTCCAGCTTAGATTACAAAATATTATACAGAGGTCAGTTTTAGCCTACATTTTATTAAATAATTTTCCCCCTGTTCTTAAGATATTTTTAATTACTAGAAAATCTTTTTCTCACTGAATGTTGTGTTTTAATTTATCTTTCAGCAGTGATTCATGAAAAACGTTTAATAACATTTAAATCTGGCAGTTCCATGAAAGAACTGAAAGAATCTACATAACTCATTAAAATGATGGTCTTTGTTGCTTCTACTTCAGTTTTAAGACTGAAGTTATTTTTCAGTGTGAAAAATACCGACTTGTTCTGAGGTCCAGGTACACCTACAAACCATATGTAAGGAAGTTAACAATGCTTTGGTGTGTGCTTTGTCTTCTCAGTCGATAAGGAAAACGCTCTGTTCTCTGGAGCTGGCAGCATAGCCCATTACATGTGTGCTAAGTACATATGTAAAATAATTGTATGAGTAATAAAGCCAATTATATTGTACCCACATTTAAGTATCTCAGAATTTAACTAGAAAAATTAGTCAGCCTCATCCTTCAGTTCAGGCAGATTATTGTATAAAATGAATACATATTCTTTTTTTTTTTTTTTTTTTTCCAGTTTGTGGTTCAAATACAGTTTTGGAGTCAATTTTTCTGAAAAGAGATTTTGAATGTATGAATGTAGAAAGATTTACTGCTATGAAGAAGGGGAAGAGGAAAAAATCCAGGCAGAGACCTTGCGGGAAACAGTGACTCATCCAGTGTTTATAAAGTGCAGTATGTTTGGTACATTTCACATTTGCTAGTCAAGTCCTTTCTATTTTACTTTCGCTTGCAAACTTATGACCCTTGAAGAAAAGTGTGAGCACTAAACTACTTTTGAGAACTGCTTTTATTTTAAACCATTGTTGGCTAGGTGATATTCTGACTCACCTACTGTAGATTCTCTGACTGTTGAAACTTATCCAAAGGAGTAACAGGTCCTGAAAACAGACTCACTAGTGAGCCCTTCTTCAGGGTCTTTAGCAGTGATTTCAGGGGGAAATGCATTGTGTATCTGTGGAATTCTGCTCACTTTCTCCAACAAGTGTTTGAAGGATTCTCTGTCATTTTTGCACAGAATCTTTTAAAATCAAATGGGCTGATGTGTTTGAAATACACATTTCAAAGATTTCAAAATTTCAAAGATTTCTCTAAAATCTAGACTACAATTATTGGGAGAGCTTTGCTCTGTAATTCAGCCATAGTAAGATCTCACTTTACTGGGGTAAGAGAGAAACTTCCCACTAGTCTGCCACTAGCACACGCACACCTGGCACACTTGGACAGATGTCATTACAATAAACACAGACTTGGGATGTACTGTGTGTTGAGGGGAGATGATGAGATAGTATATGGAGCAAAATAATATAGGTAATTTATTTGTAGAATAAAGTGTATATCTACACAGTTTTCTTAACCTTGAAATCCAGCAGGCTGTATTGCAAAGGCAGTAATAGAATCTATATAGAAAAAAAAATCAGATCATTACTGTGTGCATTATGTTTTGTGAATATCTTTCTATTACAAAGATAAGAGTGATCAAAATGTTATTATGTTAGAATAATAGATTTCTGAGTCATGCACAAGACATTTTTTGTCTATGGCCATGTTACATATCTGAGGGTAGAGCTGAACACAGAATTTCTTTATCACTATTTGTAAGACTTTAAAAAGATGGATGTCAGATTTCAAGACATCTGCGGGGAAACCATTATTTAAAAGCAATTTTTGCAATCAGAAAGCAAAGCTCTGGTATTATTAGTGATGCTAGTTCAAAGAAACAGTTTTGCAAGAAGATATATAATCACCTGTAGAGTTTTTGCTGTTGCAACTTCTTTTGTATCTGGTCTATGGATAATGGCAATGTGACCAAAGAGCAAGTAATTGATAGAAAAGGCACTGTGACAGCTCCCAGATACTGCTAATCCTCTAGGGAAAAGCATGTGTACACATACTTCCTAGTCTCCATGTCCCTCAAACTGGATGCCAGAAATCTAATGATGGAAAACCAGAAAATGTCAATAACTGTGTGTAGGCCAGAGTATTTTAGCCAATGAAAATGAATGAAATTCCAGAAAGCTAAGAAATAGCTAGATTTGGAGACCGAGGCAGTGCAAAATACTTTCAGAATCTGAAATGAAAAAGTTATATTACCAATGTATCAGAAGCACAATTACCTGAAAAAAAATCTTTTAAAAAATGTTGTTTATTTTTAATATGCCATTAATCAGAACAAGCCTAAAACTCTTCCAGTTGCCTTGCAATGGTTTCTTTATTATGTATGACTGATTGTTTAACTTGCTTGAAGATCATACTCTGCCACCTACACAGAAATGTAAAACTGGATTTGAACGCGAGTTAAGAATAATAACCTATGCAGTGGAGAGATACCTATGACAGATTCTTGCATCTTTATTCCAGACTTTCAGCTGGTAGCTTCTGCTATAGAGAAAATTGTCACAGTCAACTCAGAAATTTCGTAAGTTCTTGAGAACTTTCTTCACCTAAGGAATTAAGGAAAAAACATCCACAATGTAGCATGTCTCTTCTGATTCTTTTTTAGCACAGTCTCTGTCCTATTAAATGTCCATATATTTTCCATGTTTACCAGATAAATTCTTTTGGTCATGATCTTGACATTGTCCAATAGCCATTCCTAATGTATGCCACAGTTACTCATGTTTTCCTTTTCATATGATTTTGGAGGCTGTTCCAAACTATTTTTTGCTATCTTTAAAGATTGTCCTGAATATTTATACTGTCACATATATTTAAGACAATAACTTTAAAAAAAATAAATTACTTGATATTCTGTAGCCCATCTGTACTAAGTCCTTTGGCATTTTATGACCCTTTTACTCCCTTAAAGAATTACAGTGTGTAAGTCTGAAGTTGCTCTATTGTCTGTTATATGGTTGTCATTATATGTATACACTTAGAAAACTCATAGCACATCAGTTACAGTGTTTTCCAATAGAAATCAAACTTTCATCATCTGTGGCCAACAATAATATTGCACTGGCTCAAAAGCAAAAAATGCCATGTTTTGACTTGTGTATCTCAGCACTAATTTAGCATCATATATCCCAAAGGAATTTATTTTCATTTCCCTTCCTCTCCTTCTCATTTCCCCTCCCGCCCTTCCCTTTCTCTTCCCTAAAGATACCAGGTATAACATCCTAGTAATATCAGATAGAATCAAAACAAAATACCTGTGATCCTGGTCAAGTACTTCAGAAGAGTTATATTGATCTGGAGAATCGATGTTTTGTGAGACATTGGTATTTGTATTTTTTGGTATTCATTCCCTGGCACTGTTAAGTTCCAGTATCTATTTATAGATAGATGTCTATATATCATGGGTATCTGTATGGATGTATTTGTTTGTATGTCTATCTGTCTATAGGTATGCATTTCATAGCATGTTGCTCAGTCTATATTCTGGCTCCTGTTCCTCATGCTGCAGAGCTGCAGCATGTACTTCAACAACTGGTTAGTCTGCTTCTCCTTCCAACTACTGTTCTGTTATCTTTTGCTCAGAAAAAAATGATAGATATTTCTTCATTCATGGTCATGTAGGGGGATTCTAGACACCATCTTTCTTCAGAGTTGTGCAGGATACTTTGTCACTTCAGTTACTTTGAAGTTTAATGCTCCCATCTTAGTGAAATGACAATACAAGTTCGATGTATTATAATTTTCAGTGAACCTGTCCTTTAGTCTAAACTAGCTTCTTAAATGTCTAGTCAATGAAGAGAGCAGACACTATTGGCAGACTTTGACAGACACTATTTGATTTCTAAGACAGGCTGTGTGAGTGTCCTGGAGGTGCTCCTGCAGTAGCAGAGAAAGTCATCATCTGTAGTATTGCAAAAGATGACTGGCTGCATCTGAAGAAAGCCTGAAAAATGAGGGGACCAGTCAGATACTCCAGGAAAATATCAGGCTGGGATCCAGAGGCTCGTAGAAGATGAGCTTCCTCCCACAAAATGCCAGATCCTGTTTGTGAAGAAAACTTGTGGAGATATTGCAGATACTGAGATATTTTTCTGTAGAAAAGTACCACTGATTTGCTCAAGACTTAAGATGTAGAAAAATATAATAGCAAAAGAGAAGAACTGGGAAGCTTCCTAAACCAAGTTACTGTGCTCTAGTGTAAGCAGAAAAGTCTCAGCAGGGAAATTAATCTGTGTGATGGCATTGACGTAAGTATGTGCTCAGTTTGTGTGTGCATATAAACAGGGAAAGCAAGAGAGAATAACACAATTTTATAAATATTCTTGCTTATGAGGAGTGAAAAGGGAAGCCAGATTTTAAAGACCTGCATAACTGTTTGCACAGAGCTTTACCACATGCACTACAATAGATCCAGCAATGTTTGCCAACTTTTCTATCTGTACTCTGAATGAGTCACAGTTATCTCCAGTACTCTCTAGGTTTTCAAGCCTGGAGAAGTCATTAGGTTAAGTTTCAGAGTGGGTTTTGCTGACGTCAACACAAAGAAATAAACTGAGGCTGTCCTACACATTTATGTACACAGAGTGCAATCAGCTTAATGCAAACCTCACAGAACTGTCGAGAGAAAAAGCATTCAGCCTGATCCATGATGGGATGAACTGTGCTGGGGAATATGGGTAGCTATAAGGAGAATGTGGGTAACTATAATTTAGCTCTTAAACCATTATACAAATGCAGTTTTTGTAGGTACTATTCTAAATTAAGCATGATGAGTTTGTGATAAAGTTCAACCTTTTTATGGCAGGCAATCACAGCATCTCCTGTAGCACTTAACCAGTGTCTGGGGACAGTACAAGACATCAGACAGCTGGGCAATTTTATTGGCTCAATAGTGTCAGAACAGGAGAGCCTGCGTGTGAACTTGAAGTAGGCAAAATGGGTGCTGAGAGATACATTCCCCACATCATCACAAAGAACCTGTACCAGCTATTCTGTCTTGCAGAAAGCCTTGGAAGACAGTTTTCCTTGACAATGTGACAGTGACGGCATAGGTGGATTTCACATCACTAGTTTCTTATGCATAGAGAATGCTCTACCTGCCTTTACAGAGTGGATTTAATCCACCAGTCGTATAAGTACCTAAATGTAAATCCTGTTAGGAGATGCACAAGATACTCTGATTTCCTACTGTAAAAAAATAAAAATAAAAATCTTCATACTTAGTGATTTAATTGTTTTACAAAGTCTTAAACAGTGAACTGCTGCAAGGTACTGTACTGAAAAATAGCAATCTGGGCATAAGTCCCATTTTAGATTTTTATATTTCAAACCTGTACATTTCAAAAAGGTAAAGAGAGAAGTATGTAGAAGCAGTTGTCTTCCTTTTTTCTTCACTATTTTAGCTAGTCCATAAAATAAATGGATGCATGAAACTTATCTCTCCATTTGTTCTCCTGCTTTCTTCTAAACAGGGGAAGATTTCTGACCCCTTGCTCTATTATGGAAGCAGAACAGAGATTATGGCATGTAATGGATTAAAGCTTTAAATGTCAAACCTCTTAGTTACCATCTTAATTGCCAACAGATTTGAAATTACAGTAGGAAAAATAATTATATTTCTAGACTTCTGGCAAAGAGCTACAGATCAATAAGAAAAATGTGGCATTAAAACAAGCAGAGTAAAATAGTTTGGGTTCTAGCTCACATGTAATCTTTTGGATTGAGAAATAGTACTAGACATCAAAACTTAACTGTTACAAATCTTGATGTTGGTGAAGCTCTGTTTTTGTGAGTGGTAAAGTATTATATGCTTTCACATGAATATGTGCTTGGGAGATGAAGTAAAAATAGCTTGCATCATTTAGAAAGAACAGTCATTGGTTGCGATGGGCAAACAATAGCAACAATAATGGGAAAATACATTGGAAAACAAACAATTCAGGAGTTTTCTGCTTGACTTTCATCCAGTGTTGGGAAATTAAATAAGAGATCTCTAGGGCATCAGTTAAGCAGATTTTTACCATTCTAATTACCGCTGAAAGTATTAGTATGAAGCAAGAAAATATGATGAATATTATCTACAGAGGACTTTTAAAAATTGCTATTGTACTTTCAAGCAAGATACTTCCTCATTCTAATAAAAATGCCTTCATTCAGTGTATCTGGTACAGGTATATCATTGATTAATATCTCTGCATGATCAATATATTGATTGATATCACTGCCGGTTTATCCAATACTGAAATCTGCAAAAAGTTACATGCTGGTGAATTCTATATTCTATATATTGATTTTTCAACTGAACAATGCAGGAGTCCTCTTAGTTGGACTCAAGCTTCATACAGTCTAATTAACCTGTCATACCTTTTTAAGTACACTTTTTGAAAAATTTGTGCGCATACTCATTCAACAAGTAGAGCTGATTTCTGAATATTATATGGAAAAATTCTGTGACTTGTTGCTGTGTTGAATGAAAACTCTAAGTGGACAAAAAAGAAAAAGGCTGTTTGGAAGATGAAAAACAATCCAATTAAAACAAAGTTCTGTTGTCATTTAATATTCACATTTTCCTTCCCTGCCTTTTTTTAACAGCTCTCAAATTCCTTGTAGCCGAAGTAATTACACTGCAGGAATTTCAGCTCCCCCAAACAGTACTTTTTTCAGTGCCATGCCTGAATGGAAGTCCCATGAACAACAATGTTCATTGGACTAGGCCCAGAAAAAAATACTGTTAAGATGTGTACTGGTTTGGGGACTGGTAAAACTGCTAGATGAAAGCCTGGGGAGTTCAATGGCAAAACATATTTCGTATAGCACTCACTGAGGATTTGAAGATCTTTTTTTTTTCCCTTGAAACTCTCAGAAGATGTCAAGATCATTACCCTGAGCTACATAAAGTCTCTCTGAATAACCTAAGTACAGCAATCCTGTGCGCATAATATGAAATAGGAAGAAAAGGGAAATTTCTTTGTGATTTGCAGCTTTCTCTATAGACGGTGAGTGAACATGCTTCAAAAAGCAGTAAATTATTTTGAAAAGCTGAGAGCCAGAGCAGGAAAACTGCATGAAAAGAAATGTGAATCTTGGCAGGCAAGAATAAGAAAGATCATGACTACATGAAAGGCTTTAAAAATATGACAGCACTCTGAACACTGCATATTGTTGAAGAAAGATCCTCAGATCCTTCAAGATCCTGGCAAAAATGAACCTGTGAACTGATAAAGATAGTTGTCTTGATGAAGGTGTAATTCTCACTACTTCTCGAAGGAGTAGAAATAAAAAGTGGGGCAGGGTAAAATTGAATCAACAACAAATAGCTGGTGATGGCTGTCTGATCATTTTTCCTTTAGATAATTGCTCAGTGGTTGTGTCATGGAAATAGTTTCATGTAGTGTGGGGATCAGTTTCAAGCTAACCAAACTTTGCACTGTCATGATGTTCTATAAGCAACATATATTGGATCTAGGAAGATACTTTACCTGTTTCAGTAGAATCTGCTAATCTCCTAAATTTTCCTATGTGAAAGTGCATATTACTGGGATACTGGTTATCTCCCTGATTGTTATGTATCATTATTTCGTGGAAATTTTGTCAAATTCGTAATCTGTGAATAATGTAGTATGAATTTGCTTAGTCACATACAGCCTAAGTCACATCTCAGTATTACCTTCTTTGTCTTTTTTTTTTCTTTTTTTTTTTTTTTTTCAGATTTAGTGTCCCTCATGCTTAGTTTGATAATGCCAGTATTATACTCTGTTTAAATTTACCACTCTTCTGCTATCCCTCCAACCAATACCGCAGTTGCAAAAGACTCCCAGCCTTCCTGATCCTGCTTGTCACATATCAGAAACGTCACCTAGCACATAGTAAGTGCTTTCTGAGAGTTAAGCTGGAAGAAAATGGGGTCACAGGGAAGGAACCACTGTGGCAGGTCCATTCCCTCCTCTGCAAGAGGGGGCATGCAGTGCCAGGGTACCGTGCAGTCAGCTGCATGCGTGTGAGTGCATGCTGCTTGCTTTCTGCTCCTCTGGCTGGGTTTCATGTTTCGCATCACGACCTGTGCCAGCACCACTTTATTATGGACCCCTTGATGTGCCTGGGAAATGGCATCTCACCTGAACCACTCGTGACCAGTCCCAAGAGAATCACAGTCCTGCTCCTGCCTTGGAGCTTTCATTACAGCCTCTGTTTGCTGCAGTTGAATTCTTCCTGATTTATGTCAGCGTGATGTCAGAGCAAACTCTTGACTTTGAATCTCTGTTGAAATCTTATCTTGCAAACAGTAACAGTTTGCTACTGTCACTATCTGAACTTGGTCAGCTTTGTTTTCTTCACTCACATAGCATTGGTTTGTTTTATGTAGTTATGGTTCTACCAGCTGCAAACACCATACTCTGCTTCAGCCAACTCTAGGTTATTAGGTTATGAATGCTAAAAATTATGAGCAGTGCTTTAATTTACATAGCTATAGCCACACATCATCCAGAGTGAATAAAAGCCAGATTGTAAAATAATTACAATCTCTTGAAGTGGAGCCAGCCTCACAGACCAGATCCATCCGTCTTCATTAATTTGTATACAGTTCTTTTACCAGAACAAACTTTCTGAAGGTACTTGCATGGGAATGCTGAAACAGCTGCACAACTTTTATTTTGAAGAAAAACAAGTTGAGCCTTGGAACAGTGTGTTTTAAAGAGCGAGGGAGAGAGTGACTCTGCATTTAAGACTTTGACCAGCATGTATAAGAAGTGCTCTCATGGCTGGAATAATCTAAATCATTTTTACCTGGGTGGCACTTGGCAAAGCTCCCCTTTTTTTCCTGCACAGTCAAAAGGAATCTAGTACAACTCTGTGCTTCGATCAACTTGACTCCAGTTTTGCTCAGCCTGCAGGGTCTGCTGGTGCACGGACGTGCCTGTCTTATGTGGCCTCTATGGCCCTTTTCTGCTCAACTATCAGAAAGAGGGAGGGAGGCTTCCCCCAGCACCAAAATATCGTTCTGTGTGCTCTCTGCAGCACAGTAGCTAAGACCAAGTTTCCTGATTACTCCCTGGTCTTTTTGGAGTTATTTGCTGGAAGAAGTCTTTTTTCCCTCTTTAAATGGATGATTGTGTTACAATCAAGAAAAAGCATCTCCAAAGACCAATCTTTAGGTAAGTGATGCTATTGTTTCTTTGAACTGAAGACATTATGAACTTTACATCCCATTTGTTAGCTTAAAGTTCATATGCAAACGCACAAAAAACTGCTCAAGAAAAAGAGTTTAATGCTAGATAGTATTAGATAATTTTGGTGCTCAGATTATGTTTTTTCTACTTGTATGGGGACTTTTTTTTTTTTCTTTCTGTCATCTACATTTTCTAAAGTTTTGTTGGGTATCGCCTTTATTATGAAAGAAGAGCAACATAGCTCTTGAAAACTTTTTTTTTTTTTTTTGGGTGCGCGTGTTTTGTTTTGTTTTCCTACAGCTCTGCAGTCCCTCAGTGTATTCTGGAATTATAAAACTGTTTAAATGTGGAACATGAGTCTTGGTTGGTTTAGTTGACTATGTCTGGACGGCAGAGTTTTCATACTTGAAATGATGCACCTTATAGAGTAAAGGAGCTTGCTTGCTGGGACATGCAGCCAAGAGATTATCGTATAACTAATTCACAAGACTCTTCTGATAGGAAAAGCTCATGTCCAAAGAGTAACAAGTTGGCTGTTTTGTGAGGTCGTTCTTCACTGCCTCCTACCTATGTGATTTTGATCCATGAAATAAGTTTCTGATTATTTTATATTTTAATGTCAATTGTAAACTTTTTACAAATCAGGACTGGATTTATTTTATTTATCTTTTACTAAAGCATACCCCTTTATTTCCTTTGGCCACTGCTAACTTCAGACTAAGTGATCTTGCATGGGAAATAATATTTCTCAAACTACTGAGAGTAAGGTTTCAGTGGCCATAGGATTAAATATACCTGCAATAGTTAACACTTCTGTTTATGGCTAGTGACATCTTCAACAAAACTCCAACTCTTGCTGGATGACCAGTAGGATATTGAAACCACAGTGTTTATATGACAAATACATATAAGATTATAGATGGTCCCAGAGCAAATACAGGTTTGTAATTTATTGGATGGCCGCTGCTGATGTCATATATTATGAGATTACAGTAATGGCTGGCATTTCCACTTCAGAGTAAACTCAGGTAGCCATGCCAGGATTATGTTCTGCTACCTGGGGAGAAGTCTTTCAGCAGTGTACAGTTACGTTGAAGAAAGGGAATCCAGAGATTAAAAGGTTATTACAGGAATAAAATGGCCTAAGTTCTAACCTTAAATTGGAATGTCCTGTGTGGATTTGCTATGCAGTTTATATCAGAAATTAAATGAAATGTGTTGCACTTCAGTAAGGTGGGGCTAAGATGTTATTTTGTAGAAAGCTGTTGACTGAAATTAATAGTTTAGTTCACTATATTTCTGTTTAAACATCAGTTACCATTTTTAAAGGATCTATGATAACTATCCAATAAACTGTAACCTTTAAAAACTTTATTATAAAAGCACATTCTTCACAGTCTTTTGGGGCCATTAGAATTGCAGGCGAAGTGCATGTGTTCAGAAATCTGCTGTAGCTCATATAGCACTGGATAGTTTGCAAAAGTTTTCTTAATGGTTATCTCCCTAAATTGTCTTGTGGTTGTAAACTTAACTCAATGAAATACAAGAAATTTTAACATTTCTTACCCAATTCATTCCTGGAAATCAGATTTAAATACAGAACAGCAACTGTTGCTGGCATGCTTAATGCAGAGCAAGAAAACCCCTAATATGGAAAGCCCCCTAAGAGCCCACGGCTATGCAGTGACTCTTCTGGCAAAAGATCGCTGTTATACTACAGTAAATGCTTAAGAAACATTTCCAAGGTCAAGACCAGCACAATATTTTAGGCAGCTCAAACAGAAAGACAATCTCCGTATGCCATAAAGATCGTATCATGTTCAGTAAATACAGATGCTATCATAGTACATTAAACAGATGATTTTTTTTTTAAGTGTACTCATTTTCCTTCTGACTTTGGAAAACATTCTCCAGTGAAATAGTGTTCTTACACACGAATTGTGAAGACTTAGCCTCAGTCCTTTTAATCCTGTAATTTTCTTCCCATGTAAGTAGTATTCTTTTAGTGGGTGCAAACCTTACATTGAAGTAACTGAATCTGCAGTTCAGATGATATTTTTTCCCACAAAAAGATAAGAAAATATCAAATTGATCATATATAAGTGTGTGTGCATGTGTGTGTGAGTGTAATCTGTATATACAGGAAACAGTAATTTGAGATGCACACTAAAAAAATCAGGTCTTTTTTGGCTTTCTTGGGAGCTATATCAGAACTTAAGTACCTATGAGTATCTCCCTTAGCAAGGTACATTTACAGTGGATATATACTTTTGTTTGAGTTGCCTTCCCAGTAGCAAAAAAAAAACACAACACAGACTGAGGATCTATTGTAAATGTTACCTTCCATGTTACCAATCCTTCGTGTATGATAAGTACTGTATTTTCAGATGTGGAAATCAATATTAAAAAAAAAAAAAATCACACTTTTTTTTTTTTTTGTTAAGTCCTGAATTAATGAAGAAGTAATAATACAAAAATGCTGTGAAAGAAGTGTAACTTTTGATATTTCCAACCTAGTTGTGCTGGGAATTAACTAAAAAATTCATTCAGAAATATAGCTGTGTAAAAAAGCCTAGCTTATGATTCATATAGAAGTGATTGCTAAATCATATCAATTTGGATGAAATTTTGTAATTGCATCAGAACCCAACTGCCAAGTACTTAGAGATTCCTGCCTTTGTTAATATCAAAAGATCGCCTGTTACATGTGAAGATATTTCAACAGAGCTCATAGCTTGGATATTCACTAGCTATTTTAATACTAACATAAATTACTGAGGACATTCCATATTTTTATTAAGAACTGCATCTTGAGCATATTTTCTATAACTGGAAATGGTCAAATTAATTCAAACAATAAACAAATCAGCTTTCTCAAAGAATGCAGTGGGAGCTTCATAGCTCTGCCATTTAAAATTGGACTGAATAAAGCCATATAAAATATGCTTTAGGGAACAAATCCTTTCCTGCCAACTGCATAGATTAGATGACATAATAAGTGTTTCAGTTCTCAGATTTATGTGATTTCTATTAACATAAGAATCTCCACAATTGTTAGGCAATGCTTACACTAAAACTAATGTTTTTCTACACTCCAGTCTGCTTTTTGTTGTTTTGTTGTTTTGTGACTTCCTTGTCTTCACTGTGAATGGAAGCAAAAGAATCAGAGTGTCATAAGATAAATTGTTCTTCTGGTAACTGCCTTAGTGGGATCCAAGAAAACCTGGAATTATTTCAAGAAATCCATGGCCTTTTGAGATTTCCTGATCAACTGTAGCTGGATAATAACAATGAATTTGTCCTTGCTGTATAACTTTGATTTAATGTGTTTTTAAAAATATTAATACATTAGCTTCAAAATAACTCTCTCTTCTGTTCTGTTTGACACATGTTCTGTGGAAAGATAAGGCTCATGGTGTTCTTTCTCCTGCTTCTCAGGAGAGAACAAGGGTGGAAAAACACTTGTTTTCCAACTCTTCAGGGAGCTCTACTGCTATCTTTAATATGGTGTCTGCCTATGAAAGAAGCTTCTTGTACTGTCGCTGTTGTTCCATTATCTTTGTTCACTATATATATATGAATGTTGTATTAATTGCAATTAAGTAGACTAGATCTCTCTGTAACTTTAACTCCTCTTTTACTAAGAAAATGACCCAGTCCAATTCTTTGGTCTCTTACTTCTAGTTCTGTAAATAAAAATTCTGCTTTGTTATTTTGTTTTACGATAAAGTCAGCCCCAAAAACTGGATCCCGAATCTTACTGTGATCCACTGGCAGAAGCTGTTCCAGCATGATTCTTACACCACTGCAGGGCACATAGGTGATGCCAGGTGATGGCTGTGCAGTATATTGCATATGTTTACAAAACCAGGTTTCTACAAAATATTTATACTGCCATCATTTGTGGAATAAGATTAATCTATACCAGTAACTTTATTTTTCATTTACACATAGTATAGTAAAATATAGAAACATCATGTTCCGCGATTTCTAGACATTACAACTTTTTGGCAGACTCTTTTCCTATGGAAAAAATACACCGACAACTATTTTCTAGCAAAAAATAACCATCAGGGTAATGCTCTCATGCTCTCTCTTTTCAATCTTTTTTTTTTTTTTTTTCTTTCTCTTTTTTTTTTTTTTGTTCTCCTGGAAGCTCAAAATATTCGGGAGTTTTCCAAGTACAAGTAAACACATCCTCATATATAAGAATGTTTTTTTTTTTTTTTCTTATTTGTTAATTATTGCTTACTCTTTTTACACTATGACTTCAATATGTTATGTACTGAACAGGTATCCTTGTGTTCTTGTGTTTTGCAGGAGCATAAATGGTGCTTACACCTTCTCAATTAGAGTTCGTGGAGTAGGCACAAAATCAGAATATCACGTGAAAAGGATGTATCTCAGTGAAAAATAAATGGTTGTAACAGTAGGCAACCTAGAAATTAGTAGACTTTAAAGCTATATAGTGGTATAGAAGCTTGTAAAAAAAAAAAAAAAAGCTGTTTTCTCACTTTATTTGTAGTGGTCTTCAGTGGGTCCAAATTATTATTATCCTTATTCCTCGTGTGTAGAGAATAAGCAGATATATGGGAAACTTTGCTAGGTTTATGTTGAATAGTGCACTACAATTACTATGAATGTACATTATATATCATTATTGCTAGCGATCGCTTAATTGTGGATTAATGTAGCATATTAATTTAATGTGCTATAATTTATTCCAATGGTGTAGGAGGAAGGTGGGAAGGGAAGAGAAGATGTCATCATCCTTTGCTTCTTACTTTAAAGAAAGGCTGGAATGTAAAAGCACAGTTCCACAAGAAAACCCTGACATCACATTTCTTGATATCCCTTTGCCCTAACAGCAAAGTTTGCTGCACCTTCTGCAAGGTTATATACAGTGCATAACTATGGCCATCTCATTGGTGATATTGCTGAAGGTATTTTCTGCCTACATGCTTGCTTCTGCCTCTTCTGTGTGGCTCTAATGTGGTTATATTGATGGGTAAATACCCTCAAATTATGTTGTCGTGTATTGGTTTAAACAACAGTTGTTTTTAAATGGCAGTACCTTAAAAGACTTAACTTAGAAACTGGAAGGAGATATAGGTTAATATAAAAAGTAATCACAGAAAAAGTGGGCACTGGGAGGAGGCTTGAGAGGACAGAAACATCTGCTCTTACTGCAAAACATACTATATGGTAGAGATGGCTATCACCAGAGTGAGATAGGAAGTCAGGAGAACTTTTACATTCATCATAGAAAGATAGTCTAGATTGCTGTTGAAGTGACGGGGGAAATCCCAGCTGGTTTTGAAAACTGAGTTGTGAAGAGGACTATTTGTTTTGGTACTTTTGACAACAGAAAACAAAAGATTTGGTGGCTTAGAACCATGGATTATTATTATTTTTTGTACTAAAGTACAATTTTTTGTGTACTAAAGTATAACTTCAGACAGTTCATTAACAAGAACACGCTTTTTTATGTAAGCACTGTTCTGTATTGTTGTGTATCCAGTTTTGTTCTTCTCAGGGTTTCACACACTAAGGAAAATACCATATGAAAAACAGTTTTGCATCATATCTCATGCTTCTTATTAGAGCTTTCCCTTTATTCATACTTAATCAAGAACTGATTTAACAACAGTTTTGACTGTAGACTTCCAAAGAGAAAACATTAATTTTTCGGATGGTAGCAGAAGAGCAGCCACAGATCATGCATTGCTAGTTGCATTTCAGAGGAGTTAAGAAGGAAAGACAGGAACTTCTAATATCCCTGAAGGATTAGAACTGACAGTACTTCCGTAGAACAGTACTTAAAGCACAGAAAGCAATGGTGCAAGAGAAAGAAGGCAGTGATTTATTTATTTATTTATTTATTTATTTGCACATTCTAAAGAATCGAGAGGATGGGAGACAGGAAAGAAATTGAATTCTGTTGAGATATGAGGTGGAATTCTGTTTTTCCCTGGTGGGGATTTTTTTCTTCCCTATTTTTCTCTGAATAATCAGAAGTGATAATGTAATTCTTTCTAGGGTGGAACTGACATATTCTGAAGGCAGACTTAAAGAATTAAGCTGTAAGTGCAAGTATTTCGGGTCCTGGCATTGTGAAAACATTGTATTGGAAATATGTTTCATCAGAGCTAGTGGGCCTGTTATGTGGAGTTCTCCACATGGTTGTGACAAGGCCCATGAGTGAAGAAGAAGCACTGTAAGTGGCAGTGATAGACAGACAATCACTGTCCCACACCACAGATTAGCAAAATGTTTCAAATTGTTGGGAAAAGGAGTTGTAGCATAAGGTGCCTCACAGAACTTGCAGCCTTTGGCATGGTGGGAGACCATTATTTTTACTTCTCCTTTGCATTATCCTTTTCTGGAGAGTCATAGGCTAACATTACCTGGTATAGTTTAAGAATACTAATTCCTGCTTTCCCATGGCACTGGTTCCTACGCGTGCCACAGAGTACTTGGTACCCATTTTGTCTCAGCTTAACATCCTTTGTATCCATTTATGAGTGCCTGTGAATGAAAACTGCAGCTTGGCCAGTGCAGCAGCTCTGTGAAGCAAACTTAATGAGTCAGCAGAGGAAGTGTCCTCTCTTGTATGTTTAAAAAATAAGCAGGTTTTCCATGTGGTAAAAGCAGAGTTTTGAATCTGTTTCTGTGGCAGGCAGAAGGCTGCACTGGAGCATGGCTTGGCACCTGGCTGGGGTCAGGGACCAGAACAGAGGTGGGTCTCTTGCTTCCACGTCTATGATGGACTAGGATGGGAACTTGCTGTGAGGAGAAGCATCAGCAAAGAAGGGAAGGGGGCTTCCTTTATGCAGGTTTTAAACAGCTGCTTCTGTCAAACAAGATGAAACAGCTTCCAGCATAATCCTGGCTAGATCACAGGAATCTCATGCCCATCAGTTTTAAAAACAGACTAGTCTGACTTTCTGGGTTTCCAAGCTTCCTGTGTGCACATAAATGCACTTGAAGCAAAAGGAGTCCTGGTCTACCCATGAGCAGAGCCACATCAGACAGGCCTGGTCATTGTATTGTGTTGAGATGTTCATTAGTGTTTGTTCATTAATCTGCCTGGTAATTATTTGCATTAAATATGAGAATGAGAACTGGTTATGTCTGGAAGATACCATGTTTTAAATATTTATTTATTTATTTTACTGTTGTAGATTTAATATATTAGTGTATTCTGTGTGTAGAATATTCTGGCCTGTCCTTAAGGTATTATCAGATAATGTTATTAAAAGTTGATTTCCAAACCAGGAGAGAATAGCAAAGAAAATCCAAGCCAATACTCTGTTTATTATTGGATGTTATGGGAATCTTGGTTTCTGAAATGTTTAATATTCCATTTAGCCAGCGCTTGCAACCATTTATTTTAATTCTTCAATATTTTGTCTTTTAGGTACACAGAAAAGCAGATAATAGAAAAAATGATACAAACTGTCTGCCCACCTAAGAATCATGACTATGATGGTTTACTTTATAAATGCATATGAAAGTGAAAATAGGATTTGGCAAGGCATTTAAAAGAGTTACATTTTAAGTATTTTAACTTTTGGAAATGCCTGTGGTGCCTATGAGGCAATAATGACAAAGTAAATTAACAAAACCAAAAGAGAGTCTGAGAAACAGTTTACCCAAATCTTAGGAACTGTTATCCAAAAATATTACCGGGATTCTACTCTCAAGTGTGATTTTAAAATTGTTTTTAAAATGTGAATTTTGGTGACCATGATAGACAGTCATCAAATGTATAGGTTGCATTGGCATAAACCTGTGGTTTTCTGAGCTAAGCCGCTAGTGTACAAAAATGGACTTAATTATATGTTATTTGTTAAGAAGTTGGCCATTACAACACTAGTTTTGAATCAACATCATTTGCTCTCATATTCTTTTCTGGCAATCTGATTTTACTCACAGCTTGAAAACCTGAAATTCAGCAGGAGGTAGTGGAGTATAGGAAGGCTTCATGTGCAATACAGGACCATCTACAGATGCTAACCTGGCTAATGCAAGCAGTTCAATTACTCTATCCTTTGTTAATACCTTAACTTGTATACATGAGCTTGTGCATAGTCGTAACTCAAAACAAAAATTGTTGGGGAATGAGATAGGAAACTGGACAAGTGGGAGGATCAGGGCTTGTGTGAACAAGTGAGGATATGAATCTCATTCTTCTACCTCCACGCACCTTGCAATGGAGGTTTCTGCAGTGCTGTGTGTGCCTGTTGCTGCTGGGGTGCACGCTGCTGGGGTGCTTCAAGCTCACCTGGTGGTTGCATGGTGCCTTCTGTCAGCATCAAACTGGGTTTTGAGCGTGGCTTTAGCCACTCCAAGATGTCTCTTTGCTGCTCCAAATTTCTGTACTTCCATTATACCTCTTTTAAGTTGACTCCTTTTTTATTTCAGAAGTCTCTCCATAATTCCCTGGTGAATTCCTGTGGCTGATGGTCATCTTCCTCTTTGACATAAACAGTTTTGTGAAAACATCCTTTCAGAGAGTTTTTTGCATCCCATCCACACACACTACTTACTCTTGCTCCTACTGTTATACATCCAGCTACTTTTTTTGCTCCTACTGTTATCCAGCTACTTTTTTTGTTTTGTTTTGTTTGTTTGTTTTTGGCCAAAGACAGACACTGCAGACACCTACACAGATGCAGATGAAGCGTTAGGAGTTTAAAAACAGGATGTCAGCACTAGAATTGAGCTTGATGATTGGGTTGAATGTATAAGGATCCAGAGGATCTAATTTGGGTAGGAAAGGTCACAAAGACCTACTGGTGGGAAGAATCTGTTATTATTCAGAGGAGAAAATATATGGAAAGACTAGGAGGAAAAAGTAGAGAGAAAGTCCACAAGTATGTAGATACTGGTAAGGCTACATAAGGGATGGAAAAGAATGGATTAAAAAAATCCAAAGCTGGAGATCATTTATGATTTAAAGAGTGGCTTTAGTGGCAGAAGTACACCGAGAAGTTGGATAAGAGTTTGTGGAATTGAGAATGAGAATGGGTGATGAGAAGCTGTGCAGAGATGATGTGAAGCGAAAAAAGAAAAGTGGATAATAAAGAAGTGAAGGCAAAATTAAAGGAGAAAGAGAATGAATAACGTAGAATATAATGAGTGATGTGGAAATGCAAAGACAAGCAGGTGGTGAGCTGACAAATAAATTAATGAGAGTATGGTCATTTGCAGTTTTACATGCTTACTTATCCCTAATATACCACAACATAAATAGTGTTAATTACTCCATGTTATCTGTAGGTAGACTACAGATAGTGACTCTGGTGAAATATATTAAATATTTAATACTGTCTTGATAGTCTGGTTGGGATACTGCTAGCGTGCTGTTTTGTACTACTTCTAGGAAAACTTCCAATGATGAATTCAGGAGACATTACAACAAGATTAGTAGTTAAGTCATTTTCCAACTGGCATGAGTGAACTTTGTAATGTTTCTCATTAATATTGTTAAAAGTGTCTGATTGTGTAAAGTACTTCAAGGAAATAGTGATCTGAAAAATCCACTTAGGAAGCAGATCCTGTTTTTTTTTTTTTTTTTTTTTTTTTTTTTTTTTTTTTTTTTTTTTTTCAGTTTGCAAAAATGAAGTGAAGCGATTTCCCAATCACCAGAAATGTTGACACACAGCTTTCCTCCAGGCCTGCAACTAGTGTTTGAAACATTGCCTGACATAGAGGAATAAAGTCAGCTTGATTCTTCTGTATTGCTATTCTGATTGTTGGAGCTCTAAGGTTTTCAGTCTACATTCAGAGGTTAAAGCATGCAGCTCTAACCACACAATGGTGGTTGTTATACACTTTATGGGTAAACATCTGTATTTTTGGAGTAAATTAGTTTAGTCTTCTGGTAGCAGCCATGGACAGATGTTTTGTGCTGAGCTGATCTATCTTAAATTATTAATCCTGTTACTTTAGGCAATCAATTTTTCAGCACCAGAATAATAGGTCTTGCTAACCTCTCATTTTAAATGTAATGATGTCTTCTTGAGGCTTTGGATACACATTAACTGGAACATTTGTATTATGCAAACCAAGTAAAATGCATTGGTGTAAAACTAATGTATTGCACTAACCTTCACTGTTGATAATGGACAATTAAAAGAAATTGTTTAAACATTTCTGTGAACCAGAATTAATAGCTTCCTTAATGACGGAGAAAGGATTTCAACGCTATAACGACATGGTTCATAAAAATTAAAATTTAAATAAACAAACATTATACTTGAATAACGGGGGTGGTATTTCTAAATAATTAACAGAATTTTCTTGTTGTTTTGAACACCAACAACCAAAAGCATCAACCAAATCCCCATAAAAATGCATATAGATTTTAAACAATGTTCAGCAAGACTGATCTAGGTGGAATGATTGCCCCTTCAGGGACACAATTAAAGTGTACTGTTGTTATTTTACCAGGTCTCTCCATTTACATTCCATCCATCTGGAATGTAAAAAAATAAAACACACCAACAAACAAAAAAACTAACCAACCAACCAACCAAAAAACCAAACACCTTCAATGACTCTATTACCTAATGTATCATACTACATAAAGGTTTTCTAAGGAATCCAGAAGAGTATTTCATAGCCCAGCCTGAACTCCGTCCTGCTACTGGCTGCTTCCATGACAGGACGTAGCTTCCTTGCATGTTCTCTCAATGTATGTGCACTAGAGTGAGATCTGCAGGAAAAAAAATGTCCAAAGCTATTGAAAAGATTGCTTTTTCTCTCCTCAGTATATGGAGGAATACTTTGTCATCAGCTTCTTATTAGGAACTTTTCTCCTTGTTTACTTCTCTGGCTTTCAGTCATCTCTTTGTTCCACAAAACCAATCCAGTTCTTCAGTATTTCTCTTCAGGTGAATTTTCCTTAATTTCTAGGTTTTATTGTTTCCTTTTCCTTTGTGGTATATCTACAGCTTTCTTCAAACTATAATTCCTCCAAATGGACAGATTATTCCAGTAAAAAATTATATAGGTGTTAGTTGAGAGAAAAATGAATGTGTCTCAAAAACGAAGCAACTCTCTTTTATATTACCAAGACTTGCTTTTTTAAGCTATTATCCCTTCTTAGACATGATATCATTCCCAAGATAATTTCCATATCATTTTTGGTGTTACTGCTTTCTCATCAAGTGTCTCCATCTCCTTTCTACAGCATTTTTCAATTGTTTCTATTAAATGTTATTTCATGTAGTAGGAAGAATTTCTTTGAATGAAATTTTTATATAACCTCCTCGGTACTTGCAACTTCACCCATTCTGGTCATGTTCACAAGCTCTTATAACTGAGCTTTATGTCTCTATACAAGAGAATGTGCAGTTGATTTGAGCTGGCATCTTATGATACCACTTGAATTGTGCTCTTTCTGTGGCAGTGAACTATTCATAATTGTTTATTCAACCAGACATATCCTCATTTTAGGTAATTTCATCAAAATTATATTTCCTTACTTTATGAGAATGTCTCATTAGGACAGCAGGAAAGACTTTATTAAGTCATTATATTACAAAAACACTTCTTCTTACACACTAGACCAGTTAGTCTAGCAAAGAAGAAAAATAAAGAGATTTGACAGGATTTGCTTAGTCTTAGTACAAATCAGCTTTGGCTATATTTTATTACTTTTAAAAACATGTATGCTCCTTTAAAATGTTTTATTAACTATGTGATCTGTTTCTCTTTGTGAATCTCAGTTATTTTTACTGATTTTTTTTTCATAATGTTTTCATATTATTTTACTAAAAAAAATGAGTTCTTGTTTCATTATCTTTGTGTGCTTTTGGCAATTTCTGTTCTTCCTCATCTTGGTAATTTTCTGTAAATTTGCTTCATTATTTGCTCCCTGTTGTCATTTAATAAAGCTACCTTTTAGCAAAGGCCCTATATTTATTTCTTATGTTTGTTTTTCTCTTCTAGGCCTTTAGTTTCAGCTGGAAGTAAGTTAGGACTCTTGCTGTGCCACTGATCGCTTTGCTGCTAAGAGGATTGTGTCTGTCAGTGCCACCAGTAACTATGGATGAGCAGCATCAAGAACAAAATTGATCATGTGCCCCAGGCAGAATGGTTTTTGACCACTGACTTGCACAGACTCCTCCTAGCAGAAGAGTGAGGCGTGAATTCTACTCTCACCAGTGGGAATCACTCTTCTTGATGGCAGATTTGGGATCTTGGTGGATAGAGGACTTGCACTAAGGGTAGAGCATAGCCATGTGAGTACACAGTGGCCAGTCTTATGCAATTGCTGATGTAACTGCATTCTTCCCTTTTAGCTGATTTCCTCAGTCCCAGATGTGTCTATGTTGAAGAAGTCCTTTGTTTGCGAAAATTTCACACTTTAACCATGCTCTCCTGCAGCTTTCCTGAAGTATGGAGGTACTTTGGCAGACATCCCAGAGTGGGTGATGCTTCTGCCCAGTTTTCTTTGGTGGGAATACAGTCTGGTTATCAGGACCACTGTGAATATTCCCAGTGTCAAGATTGTTTTGTGGGCCAAGACTTACTAGATGCAGACTAAAGAAGAGATAGTGGTGTTGACATCATTTTGCTTTCCACACACTTTTCCCCTCTACAATCTGAAATAACAAGTGAAAGACCTACTTCTGTGACTACTGTCAATAGGTAAATTTAGCAGGTAAACTCCATTTGCCTCCCATCTTCCAAACATCAAGACCCAAGTAACATCTTACCATACATTATATTGTACATCACAAACTAGTATGTGTTAATTCAGGCCTATTGGGTGGAAAAACTAGATCAGGACTGAGTATAAGCAAAAAGGGAGAACCAGGCCTCTAATCAAAGCCATGAGTTACCACCTCTTGTTTAAAGGTAGAATAGGACTCCAAGTAAACATTTGAGTGAGCTATCTCACTGAACGCAAATTTTTATCTATTGTGCTGGTAAATAAGATGTGAAAAAATTCAGGGATAAAGCAAAATGCATTAACCATCCTGAAGACTCTCTAGAGAAGTGTCCAGTTTAGTTTATTTTATGAAATTAAGTAAATCCAAACAGTAAGCAAACAGCATGGATAGCATACCTCACAAATTCCTCATGTTTAAATGGCTCAAGGTACTGATAACGAGAGAACCTACTGTAACGAGCACACCTACTGTTCTACAAGTGCTCATTTACAGCAACAGTTTTCTTTCTCGTGCAATAGACTCTCCTGATTTTGTATAATGAATATTCACAGAACAAAGTGTGACTGGGTAAATTGGATTGCTGTCATTGCTGTCCTAGGATATTGTATGGATCCTGAAGAGATTCACTAATGTGGTACTTCTTAGGCTGCAGCACAGATGTTTGAAACTTCCATGCAAAGCACCCTTCTGAGACCGCCAAGTATGCATTTATAGAATCTTGCAGACTGGTTTGGTAAAAGGGATTGGTTTCATTATATCCATATTTTTTCCTGAATATCCTTTGATGCTGTTTCTTTACTAAGTAAAGATGTGATCCTGCAAATAATTGTGCTCATGGGTAGTCATTATGAGAGGTCTAATGAAATCAGTGAGACTGCACATAAGAAAACACTGTATTTGACAGGGTTTCACAGTATTAGCCCATAGAAGATGAACAGCCTATCCAGCACTGATTTGGATTAAACACAGTGTTATTTTTAATCTAATTCTTCTACTAATTAAAAGTATAACATTAAGACTTCTGCAGTATATGGGATGATGGTCAAATTACATGTGCAGACAAAAGATCATATTTGTAAGAAATCAGAATGTAAAGAAAATTTAAACAACTTGGACATAACTGTAAATTTTTCTGCCTGGGGGAAATTGGTCAAAAGTCTGTCTAAAAGAGGGCTATGAAGATGGTGAAGGGTCTAGAGAGCAAGACGTATGAGGAGTGGCTGAAGTCACTGGGTTTGTTCAGCCCAGGGCAGAGCAGGCTGAGGGGAGGCCTCATGGCGGCCTGCAGCTCCCTCAGGAGGGGAGCGGAGGGGCAGGCGCTGAGCTCTGCTCTCTGGGGACAGCGACAGGACCCGAGGGAACGGCATGGAGCTGGGACAGGGGAGGGTCAGGCTGGGGGTTAGGGAAAGGTTCTGCACCCAGAGGGTGGTCAGGCACTGGGACAGGCTGCTCAGGGCAGTGGTCACAGTACTGGGCCTGCCAGAGTTCAAGGAGCATTTGGACAATGCTCTTAGCCCCGTGGTCTGTTTTTTAGGTGGTCCTGTGTGGAGCCAGGAGATGGATTCAACTGTCCTTGTGGGTCCCTTCCAACTCAGGATATTCCACAATTCCATGATTCTATGAGAAGTTTGAGTAAATGTGACATAGAGAACTACTGTGGATTGAATTATTATAATAGTTAAAACTATTATTTTAATTTTAAAGCTCTATTGTGTTACTTTAAAGAACCCTTAGTCCACCTGCTGAGTTATACATCTCTCAGGATTAATGCTGTTCTGCATGAAGACCATTTGAGAAATAGTCTGTACAATATTGTGAATGTTATCATTATAATTTACATAATACAGTATTTCAATATCAGATGATATATTACAGAAGGAAACTGAATATTACAATCTCATAGTATGCAAGAAATTTAAAAAATGGAAAATGGCTTTAGAGATTGTTGACTGCTCCAAGTATAAGAATCAGTTATTTCAGAACATTCTTTATATAGTAATTTGCAGTGAACAAAGCAGACAAATGACAGGAATGGCTTAATGATCATATATTCATGTCTTTATTATTTCTAACTAAATACTAGTCTTGTTTTAATTTATACATTAATGGGTTTTAAAACCAAGAAAGGATTACTGTATTTACCTGTATTGCCTTCACACTTAGCAGTGTACATATAGTTACTCAGAACAATTCTCTGCTTCAAATTCAGTTGCATTTATTAAATAAATCACATATTCCAGAAAAACATAAAGGTCAAATGATCAGCGATAGCAATTGTACCACACGTTTTTGTTTCATTGGCTTTCATTGTTAAGGTATGTCTAGTGTTATTTTCTCAAGTTTAAACTTCATTTGATCCACTTCTATAAGTTTGTGGGATTGCTGGATTGAAGAACTTTTTTTTTTTTTTTTTTTTTTTTTTTAATATATAAATACATTTTTGTCCTTTTCTGAGATGTTGTAAATTCTGTCCTAGGAACTCTAAATTGGCTCTATTTTGCTATAATACTAAAATAATTCATGTTTGGCTGCTTATCCCTTATGATACATGTGTACATGTATATGTATCTTTTTATTTAAGAGCTCAACAAAAATGGTGAGATTTATGAGATTCAGTCACTCAAACAAAATGAAAAAAGTATCACTTAGTTCAAAATTAACTATCTAACCTGAAATAAAAATACATAATCTGTGGATCAGAAGGTATTTTGGGCTTGGCTTCATAGTCTCTTCTTTTTATATTTTACCACTTAGATTAAATATCCACTAGGATAAAAACCAATTCCAATTTTATGGCTCATGGGCTAATATCTTTATCACTGAGTTAAATAATTACCTTTTAACTTAGCTCAATGACTATCTTTTCAATTATGTGAATCTTTTTGTCAGGTTTTAGTAATTAAAATCACAATTAAAATTAATTTATTGGTTAAAAACAAATACAAACTTATCAATGAATAATTCTAATTAAACCTATTTATTAACCAGCCTTCTAACAGTACGTGACACAGAACAGTGATTTGTTAGACACAGTGTTATTGGACTCTTCTGTGTAGTTTTAGTGCCTGCCATGGCACCCTCCAAAAGATCTCGATTTCATCACAATGCTGTACTGTTTTCAAAAGAAATATTCTTCTTCCTCATCAGATTTTCAAGGCAACAGAGAGACTTTCTACTCCAAACCACATGGATCTTGTCTCTCTGTAGTTCCCTACACCAGACATTCTTAATTTCCTCCTTACAGGGATCCTTCTGCCTGGGCCTCAGCTCCTCAAGTGATACCTCTTTTTGGTACCACCATGGGGTATCTCAAAACTCCATAAGGTTTCACCACAAAGACCATGAAATATATATTTATTCCTCTTATTGCTCAGACTGTTACTGATCTGGTTCCCTTGGAAGAGAATTTTCTGGAGGAGGAATAGCAGATGCCAGTATATTTGTCATCACCAGCCGAGCCAGACATCCTTTAATCATGCTCTTTTATCCCAGATGATTACAAATCCTTCCAAGATCTTATGAGAAAAGTTGCCTGACATGTATGTGGAAGCAATCCAGGAAAATCCTTATAGTGTTGAATGTATTGCACACATCTGTGCCTAGATGGATGGCTTTAGCCATCAATGAAGAATTGTTGGACATGGCCAAATTCCTTTGGCGAGCAACAGATCCTTTACTGCCAATCTCCAAGAGAGTAGATTGCCATTAGTTTGGGCCTTCACCTGAGCAGTTCTTTACTTGCCTCTGCTGGACTTTCTGCTGTTACAAGCAGTGAGCAAAAAGTCTGAACAGCAGTAGCTTTAATCTCTTCCATATGTAAAAGTCCAACTGTAATTTTTCTATACACTCCAACACAGGATTCCTGGACCCCCTTTACAGACTAATTTCATTAGGGCCTGAGGAAATTTTAAGATCTTAATTAATAATACTCAGCTTGTAAACAGAACATCACTGAAGGCACTTTGTGCTGATTCATTATTTTCTCACATCCATTGTAACAAGCATCAGTCATTCATCAGTGTTAGAGAGAGCTCTTTAAGGATTACAGTTTTTTCCTGAAAAAAAAAAAATAATAATAAAGTTTCATAATTTAGCCTAAGGATTTTCATATAATGATATCAGAGTCACATCTCCGCCATCAAGAGGCAATTGGGAACATGTCATCAGAAATATCTTAGGTAAGCTCTCAATTGCTTTGTGCAACAGGTGCTTCAGTCCTTTAATCATCTCTGTGTCCCATTGCTGAACTCACTCCAGTATGTCCATGCCTCTGTGTACTGGGGAGCCCGGAACCGGGCATAACACTCCAGGTATGTCTCACCATGGCTGAGAGGAGAGGATCACTTCCAACCTGCTGCCAATGCTTGCTTCTCCTAATGCAGCCTAGAAGGTTGTTGGCCTTCTTTACCATAAGGTACATCACTGTATGATGTTCAGCATGTCCACCAGGACTCCCTTTTTTTTTTTTTTTCCCCTGTCGAACTGCTTTCTAGCCAGTTGGTCTCCAGTCTGTGCCTGGGATTATTCATTCCCAGGTAAAGGTCCTTGTCTTCCTCTATGATATAAACTTCATGAGATTAATATTTGCCCATTTTTCCAGCTTCTCTAGCTACCACTGCAGGGCAGCACAACCATCTGGCTTATCAAACACTCCCTGTTTTGTATTGTCTGCAAACTTGCTAAGGGTGCTTTCTGTCTGTGATGAATGAAGATGTTGGACACGTTGGTCTGGGTATTTCTGTAAAGAAAACCTTAATTACTGAAGTCTCCATGTGCAAGGAACTCTGCAACATGAAAAGTAAAGTTGTTTTTCTAACTGACTTCACTAACCTTTTGGTGATCAGGTTCTCTGAATGACAGAATCCTGCAAACTGGGTATTCCTAGAAGGAAAGAGACTTACTAGGTAACCAGGACTAACCTGCTGCATTTGTATGTAGTGTATGATTTTAATGGCTTGTTCAATGAACTTAACTAACCTATATACCAGTTCCTATGGAAAACTAACCTGTGTCTTAATAAAGTACAGTAAAATGCTAGGTAGTTTGATATTCTCACACCAATGGGATAAGACTGCTCCATTATGTCAGTTACCAGATATTAATGATATCAATGATACGGATGCATAGGAAGTGTTTCTGGCAATGTGATAAACAGCTGTTACAAGGGCTATTAAATATATATATATATATATTTTCTGAAAAGCCAGAGCATTCAGGTGTTACCAAACCTATATCTGACAAGACATACCCAAATCACATCAAGAAAGACCATGCGTGAAACATCAGATCTAAACAGGAACACGTTGTGTTTAACATATCTTTTTGCAAAAATGCAAACAATGCTTAGTGGTAAGTAAAACTCTTCAGTCCTAAATCCCTGTCTGATAGTATAAAGCACATTGTTGCAGCTTCACAAATCTAGATTTAATTCTCTACCTCTGGCTAGGTAAAGGAGTCCATCCACATGCTGTCAAAAGTAGAATGATCACTTTGTGGTTTTTGTTTGTTTTAATTTGTTCAATCTTAATAGTGTAAATTAAGGTTAGGCAAAATTGTTACTTTCTTTTTTCTCTGAAGTGGTCACTAAACTTGACTACTGTCATGCAGTATTGTATGTTTGTTCCTTCTTTTCAGACACTTTTTTTTTTTCTTTTCTTTTCAATACCTCTCAAAAAAAGAATAGCCCCCTTTTTATTGCTCTTTTTGGGAGAGGCACCTTGAAATATTTTTCTTAGCTATTTTAGAGTCACAATATGGAAATCTTTGAGAACATCTGACCTCAAACAAAGTGTTTCTTGATGGAGTAAGTGAATAAGTAAAGAAATGTATAAAAAGTTGTTTCTTATATTTAAAGTATTCTCTGTTTATCTTTTCCTTGATGGTTTCTTACCCATGAGTTTTAAGTACTCCATAGATATAATTAAGTACCTTTTCACTGTTCATGGAACGTTATGCAAACTAGAATGATTTCTGGCTGTGATTAACTGTGATTAAAGTGGACAGGAAAACCTTGGCTCATTTAAGGGATATACAGACTGCTGTCTCCATTCTGCTTTAGAGACGAGTGCTCTGTCTTCTAGTCAAAACATTTCACAATAAAAATTTAACAGGCTGGAGAGCATTTCCAGAAACGAACTGTTAATCTGAATATGAGCTGGAATAGCACAGAAAAACAAGTCATGAGGAAATGATACTTAAAGGGAAAGGAAAAATATCTTAACTTTAAACAAATTTATATCTCATGAATGCCATTCCTTGAATGGGAGGTCACAGCCAGTGATGTCCCATCTGCTGCCCTAATAGAAACCAAATACTATGACTGTGCTCTGTTCAGTGCTAATGCAGTATTTTCAGCATGTAGTAAGTAGCTACAGTGCCAGGAGATGGGGGAGAATGAGCATTTCAGAAGGAGGATAAACTATCACATGTGGACAGGTCTCTGGACAGTAACACAATTCAAGTGGGAAATAAAGACTGTAAAGATAAAAATGTAGTGTGGAAGGAATGGAAATCGCAAAATGCAGTTGGGCTAAAGTTGCCCAACACTTTGATTATAAAGATGTGTTTCATTCATTTATAATCTTCTTAAATATACACTGAAAATTTCCATGCTTGCTCTACCAGGCTGTTTTTTTTTATTATTATTATTATTTTTATTATTTTTTTAAATCATTTGAAGGTTTTAGTCAAAACAGTACAGCCATTTCTGAAGCTAGGCAAAAGATATTGCTTTCCATTTGAAAATTCAGATTTTACTTTAGAGATGTTGTTGGGTTCCCTGCCACTTGAAAGGTGACAAAGTGGATATTTTGTCGTTTGCATTGTAACTTTTACTGACATCATGAAATTTTATCTCAAATTGATATAATGACCTTCTACTAAATTTGAGTTGTAATAGACTCAGTATTGGCTTGCTAGTTTTGCTTGCTTGCCCAGACCCCAGCAGATTCTGTCCAGCTCAGGAAGGGACTGTCTTCAGAGGTCCTCTGTGCTGAATGGAATGGGTTTGAAATTACAGAGCAGCTCTGTGAAGGGACTTTCCAAGACAGTCACATTGTTCTACAGAGTGCTTGTGTTAGCAGTTTTGCTGTGAGATTCCTGTTTCCTGCAGATCTGAGGCTCAGGGGAAAAAATCAAATTTGTCAAAATAATTAAAACTACAACTGCTATATAAAGCTGAGTAAGAATCTGCACAGTAAAGTAAATCAAAAACCTTTACACATTCTGGGTTTTATTTACATTAATGTGAAAAAAAAAGAAAAAGAAAATATACATAGACAGCTTTCAGTAACAGTAGTTACATGTGTTGCAGAAGCAAAATTTCCTCCCTTTTTCTCTTATTTTTTAAAACCTTTGTATAAATAGAACAAAGTGAAACATAAAACAGTGCTATTAATTATTTCCACAATCTGTTCTGATCCTGCCAAAAAGGATATTACGAAATTTGCTGTTAAAGAGGAACGAAAGAAGGACATTACATTTATCCAGGGACTTTCACTAAACAATGAAATATCTTGCATTCTCAGGGAGTATATGAGTCAGAAAAATAAGAAGAAATACTTGATTTTGCTGTTAGTGTTTGTTTTAGTTAAGGTCTTTGTTCTGTCTCTTGTGACTGCAAAAAAACTGCTGAGATCTGTTTTTATTATGAGAATGCAGTACCATCATCAAAGGAACAAAAGTGCATGAACAGTGTCATTGCTTGGCAAAGCTACTTAGTATCCTACCCCCACTTTTCATGGTAATTCTTGGTATGATGTGGCCGTCTGAGTTTTCTCAGATGAGAAGGTTTAGAGCGTGTAGGGAGCAAAAAGCTCATGGGAAAATTCCTTTTGTAACCTCTTCTCTCTTATTATTCCTGACCGTTAGCTTTCTATTCTCATCTGTGCAAAATGTGTCTGCCATAGTACAACTGTTAATTACTCATTTGCTGTCTTGACACGAAAGAAGAGAATTATTTATAAAATTACTTCAGTACAGCTTCTGACTGATGAAAAAAAGAAACTCGTATTTCTTCTTAAAAAAATCCAATAATAGAAAAGGAATATGAACTTAAGACATTTTAGTTGTGGAATCTAGGGATTCTTTTCTGTCTGATAGAACTGGCAATCAGCCTACAGTTTGTTCAGATCATGTTAGTTTTTTGATTTTTAAAAAGTATTTTATTTTCCTTCCTTCCAGTAAAATAATATTAAACCACATTCTATAAAAAGGTTTTGATAGACTGTTGTATATCATTTCATGAAACTGCATATTTTAAAGAGGAATCACAAACCTTTTGCAGCCTGGACTGTTCCTCACCATCTTTATGTTGTGTTTATTATTCAGATTTTAGTGTGCCTAGAATATTTTAGGATTCTGATATGTTCTGAAAAAGGGATACAAAACATTAATTTTGTACATTCAAAGAAGCATTTTTGGTAGAATTATAGTTTCATTAAAATCTGCTGATTGCTGAGATACCCCTCAAGGAATACTCAAGGGAAAAAAAAAAAAAAGAACTGTTGTGGGGTGTGAGCTGTCCACTGTCTCAATCATATTTTTGTTGAGATTGTGACCTAAAAATTGATTGTCCTGAAAAAGTGCCTGAGACTATTTGTTGCTTCATTTTCTGTCTTAAGCATGGAGGAAATGCTCAATGATCAGTTTGTTATTGAGGTCTTCCCTGCAGGCATTGATTGTGTCCAAAGATGCAATCAAGAAATAATGTAAGGACTGCCTTTCACTACTCTGTAAACAAAATTGCATTAAAAAATGTAAGTTAAATGTAAGTTAAAATAATGTAAGTTAATAGTTCTTTTTTTTTAAAAAAAAAAAAAAATAATAATATTTACATGTGGAAGGTTGAAAGATTGCAAAGAGTTCCTATAACATTACCAACATGCCTGTAGTGCTGTGCAACATGCTTCAAAGAAATATGGGCAATAACTGTTTGATCATTAGTGCGTGCACAGGTAAGAAAATAGTTGCATGGGAAACTGTAGTAAGTAGTGATTTTCCATGCTGGGCCTGTCAGCAGTTTTGAAATTTTCCCAGGGTAGAGGAGAAAGATAAAAAAAATAGATAAAAAGGTAGATTTACTTGTAGGTTTACTAATGCTCCAAAACACCATCTGCATACGTCATTGTTACTCGGTCAGTATACTACGTATATTAAAAAATTATTATTTTTTTTTTCTTCCACAAATCATATTAACTTATTTGTGGAAATTGTTACTTTGATCTCACTGATTTTTATCAGCTCTCTGTTTATCTTTTAAGCCCTTATTACTCTGCTTAATTAAAATTCTGTACACTCTGTTAATATTGGTTTTCTTCCTTATAGTTTAGCCATTCACCAGCTTCTTGTTTGCCACAACTTTGTCTATTATATTTCTCAGTAGCTTTTTTTTTTACCCGACAGAAAGGCTTAATATCTAAGTTACTGCATGCACAGAGGCAGTCTTGCATGTGAGTGCATCTCAACACTCTAATATTTAGTTAAACCATCTTTCTACAAATATAGGTAGAGAAAAGAAGTATGTCAGGATTAGCATTGAAAATATCCACTTACAAGGTTTTCCTCTACTGAGATCACAAAGACTGCTCAGCTAATGTAGTGTTTTCTCATTCTGATGCTGGGCATGACCTTGTGCAGTAGGCCTTTCCAAGAGTGCATTTCCTTTCAAGATATGTTTTCTGACTGCATCTAAACTTGTCAGCGTCTTCTAGCTGAGTCTTTGTGTAAACGAGAACTGAAGGAAAAACCACAATAATTTGGACCTGTTGCTGGAAGTAAACAGGCTTACATGGATATATACAAGTTGTTGTAATGGACAAAGGTGAAGATGATTAGTATCAGACTGGGTGGCCCAAAAGCCAGAAACAGCCCCCAGCTTCTTCAGTTTTTGCTGTCATATGAATTTAAAAGGAACATAATTCCCAATAAGAAAAAAATGGTTTGATCCCAGCAGTCATGGGACTTTTGCTGTATACACACATGTTAATTCCTAGGATGCTGAGTGAGCTTCATACCATCTGCAGGCCATGATATGTTCAGAGAAATGTGGTCCATGCTGCCACAGGGATAGCTTTGGTAAGAAACAGACCATTTTATCTGCCACTGAAATAGGCTCGGCAGTATTATTGAAAGTAAAGTTTCCCACTACACCCAAACTACATTGAGATCCTCCCTGTAGCACATTTCTTTCCCTGCTTTGCACAGCAGGATGTAGCAGTGTCCAAGGGTTGAGTCTATTTGCGCAGGTGAGCTGGGGGAAGCCAGTCTCTTCTTTATTTACTAGGGTTGCAGACAGTTTTTTAATTTTCATCACTGACTCACCTTGCAACCACCCTGCCAGGTCCCTTCTGGAGAAACTAGGCGGGCGTAGACAGACAAGAACAGAGTATGATATCAATCACTTTTAACACCATTTGGGGTAATATGCAGTTAGGTATGGCAGAATGGATAGAAGGTTGTTCTATGTAAAGCAATGATGCAAAATTTCGCCCTGGTATAGCAGATTCACTGTTATAGTCAATAATTCACATAGAAACATTGTACTGTTAATAGTAAAGGCTATAATATACTAATCTCAAGGACGATTCCCTGTAGGTATGCTTTATCACTTCTGCATCAGTAATGTGCATTTAAATACTGTATTTAATTATGTTGACATCACAGAATATAAGGCCAATTGGCGGTGAAATTAGGGCCAGTAGTAGGCCTAATGCCATTTGAATTCTACCTTTATCCCTAAATGACAGTCTGAGTTTATGCTGCCTTTTGCAGAGAGGTGCACCTCATACCACCAAGGAAATCCAGAAGATGAACCCAACGTTGCTTAGCTGTTCAGGGGACATGACCCTGTAATGGAGGTATCACAGAATACTTGTTCACAATATAGCCTATTTCCCTCTGGTTCCATTACTGCATTTTTTATTTTATTTTATTTTATTTTATTTTATTTTATTTTTTTTTTAGCTGAAGAAAGTATGCATAGTGTGTTGGAAATATAAACAGAGCTGTAAAAGCCACAAGGCATCCTTAACAACAGTGCCATCAAACCTTCTGTTTCACAACTAAGTATCATGTTTTCCTTGGATTTGTTAGCACTTTCTCACTGTTACTTTTTCCATCAGCAATACTATCTCAGAATGTCAGAATTCATTGGAACAGTTTTAAAAGGTACAAAATTACTGCATTGCAATAACTCTGTCTTCTAATTGTCTACAGAATGAAAAGCTCTTCATTATTTTTTTTTTTAATGAATAAATATTCCTGTTCCATGATTTATTTTTTTTTTCTGTAATCCTCTTTCATGATAGTTACTGAATATTGCTTCAAATATTTTGCCAGTTCAGTTTTGTTTCTCAAACAAACAGGAGGTTTTTATAACTAACCCTGATTCAACCACCTAATTTTGGAAAGGAAAATGTTTCCATGTTACAAAGATTAGCTAGTAAATGAACATTCACTTTTGTTTCTTTGTGACATAAATAACAGCAGAACAACTCTGCTCCAGGCATTTTTTGGTTTTCTCATTTAAGGAACACAAGGTAAGTTTGTTTCTTAGCAGTTAACTCAAAGACTAAACTGGGAAAGTATGGTCTGCAAGGGTGTATCAATAAACTATGCAACTTGTTAAAACATTCTTAATTGGGAAATCATTATTTTATTGGCACATTAGTACACAGTGTACTGCTTAGTTCATTACAGCTAACTTCCAGTTACTGCTCTGCTGACAGTTACACCTGTGCATTCTCGCTGACGTCAGTTGGGTTTATATGAAAGTTAAACAAGAGCAGTAATTGGCACTAAACATAAAATGTTCTGTTTGTAAAGAAAACAATGTGTGCAGAAAGGAATGAGTATCAAGAGGCTTTAAAAAGTTTTGGCATATTATTAAGAGGAAATATTTAACAGGATGGTTAAACTTTAAACTAAAAATATTTTCCCATTGCCTTTATTAAAAATATCTCTTTAGGTTGCAAATGAGAAAAAGACACCTATAGACCAACTGTAGTCTCCATGACAACAAAATAAACTCACAAAACTGTAACAGTACTACTTGGCATCAAAGTTAGTTTACAAACTAGTACAGCAAATCATCAGGACATAGGCCATCTCGCTTCACCAAAAATCTTAATTTTTATTCTGTCTTAATAAACAAGCAAAACATAGCAGACAACAAACATGAAATCAGGCTCTGCCCTATGTATTGGTTGAATTGTTTTTGTGAGTTTCATTGGAACAACTGAAGTAAATTATTTCAAAGTCAGGTCTTTTCTTGGGAAGTGTGACAATCTCCAATTTTTGCTAATGTTTGTGAAAACAGAGAGAGATAACTTTCTTGACTCTGCAGCTGTGAGGGTTATGTATATCTTCACAGACTTATGGAAAGCAGAGATGGCAATGACCTACCAGTATCAAGTCATGCAGCCATATCTTTTGCCAGTGCAAAAATACTCCCCCAAATACATTGAGTGTTATTGTCTAGTCTAGTTTTAAAAGTTTAAAACTATGTAGATTCCATTGTTTCCCTTGGGAGCCCAGTTTGTTTCACTGCCAGGAAGCTTTCCTGATATTCAGCCTCAGTTTTTCCATGTTTAATTTCAGGCTATTAATATGAGAGCTCATACTGAATAACTATTCTACTTTTTGTTTATGATCTCAAAATATCTCTAGATGCTGTAAGTCCAGTCACATGTGAACCAATCTATACTTAATTATTTTTAACTTTCCTCTCTAATTGACCCTTTCAATCTCCTGGTAAATACTCTCTGAGTAATTTCTGTTTTCTGTAGATTTGCTTGGCTATAGGAAAACTTAATTCCAGTTTTTCTTATAACAAAGTCATATGATAATAAATCCTTCTTTCTTTTCTAAGATGTAGTTAAACTTATCTGAATTACAGGCACTTTTTAGTGACATCCTAGCAAGAATAGTCGGTCCCATTAAGTTTATCTCGGCAATGCTTATTTTTACCTTTCTTTGAACTAGATATTAAAATACGTTCTCTATGTTTGCTTAGTCTCCAATGCTATGAGATTGTTTTCACAATGTTGTTTTCTGTGCATTTGCAATTCCTTTAAAATCCTCTTTGTTCTCACCTGGCTTGAAATCAAAGAATTTCATTTTGTTATTATTAAATAATAAGGAAAAAAAAAAAGTTTTCAGTCCCAGATATTAACGAAGCTACATCTTGTCTGGATGTTATTCTGTTTATCGTTTTCATGAGAATTTTCAATTCTCAAAGCTACCTTCCTTTGCGATCCAATTTGCATTATATTTCCAAGTATTCTAGTGTCCAAATCTTTCTGGAAATCCAGTTACGTGTGTTCTACTCTACTCACTTGTTGTACTGCTCCATAAACAAAGCAATTGAGATTACTTGGTTCAGTCTTTATTAAACCTAAAACACTAAATTGTTCATGGTTCCGTAATTCCCCAGTTAATCACCATGCTATTCTCTTAAAGTATGTTCTGAATTACTGGGGAGCTACAAATTCAAATGTCTGGTTGATAACTGCCATCATCATGATTTAATTCTTTCTGTTCTAACACTTGCTTTTCACTGGTTTCCAGTGATTTTTTTTCCTAATTCCTTCTAGATAGGCATATCTAGATATATATAAATTTATTTCCTGTGTAAATCTGTTCATGATGTGTTTAATAAGAAAGAAAGTCTGAAGATCTTGACAGTAGGCAGTACTCCAAATATGGAGAGTGACTTCAATCATCAACACATTCTAAATGTAGAGGTGGACTTAAGGAACTATTTGGATACATCTATTTGTATTCTGGCAGGTTTATGTTAATCAGCAAATTTAAGACCTTGCCTTTAATAGCTACTTTTAGAACATCATCTCAATTCCTAGAAGAAACTTTTAATGTCTGCCTTCAGAGCACACAGAGGAGTTAATTATCCCAACACCAGAGTAATTCAGGTAGACATGCTGTGGGATTCATCATCTTCATAGTCCTCGGACCTCCTGTGCCTGAGTGAATGAACTAAGGGTTTTATGCAAATCCTTGTCTGAAGTCTCTGAACAGTTCTTACTACACATGTATACATTTATCTTGCTTCTTAGTCAATTATTCCTTCCTGCCCTGCCCTTTGCTCTAAATTCTATTAAATTCTTTCTTTTCCTCCACATTCTTTCCTCATATTGAAAGATAATATTGATAGTTTCTAATTAAATATTTAATCCTGTATATATCTTCTTTTATAATCAAAAAGTTTGTTCCAGTCTCCTGTGTTCTCCTGTTCCCATTGATTTCACTCCTTTTCATTTGATTTTTTTCACCCATGTATATATTAAAGCTATATTTATTCATTTAGATCCCTCTATATCCTAATTTTCTTCACAAGTAACAGTACTGGATTCTGATTCTCATTTTCAGTAGCTAGAATTCTTGTAAAGTATTGTGATTCTGACTCGGATCTTTCCAAAGAGATTTATTTTGACTCAGTAGAGCCACTGTACCTCTCAGAGACAGAAAAAGTACCCTCTGACTTGATTGGATTCATCTGACTGAAAGTGCATGGAGCTGAAGGACTTCCTGAGCAGGGAATGCTTAGGACAACAGTTCTAAAGAGGCCTAGAATAACCATATGGACAACAAAATAATTTATTTAAGATAGTAGCTGAAAAGTAAATAACATGAAACAATCTTGGGAATAAAGGTTGTGGCTAAATGAAACGCAGTCTTATACCAGCAACTATGTTTTTATGGAAAAGTTGTTCCTGACACACACAGGACAAAAGAACAAAAGAAAATAAAAGCTTTTGTTAGGAGTACTCTAACTCACTTATTGTAGGAAAGAACCTTAAATCTTCTGGTAGGAATCCATTTGCATAATGTAATGAGTTTTCTTCCTTTATCTGAAAGCTAACTATTCAAATCCAAATCAAACCAACCAACCAAAACAAACAAACAAACAAACAAAAAAACCAACCAAACAAAAAAAACCACAAGCACAACCGACAAACCAACCAAACCAACCTCATGAATGTATTATGTATTAAAACCTGTTGAAGACTTATATATGTGATCCTGGGTTTAAAAGAGCAAGGATTTTGCAGCTGCATACAGTGCCAACAGGATTTCAAGTTGTGAATTATGAATATGTTAAGAATTACCAGGAGTAAAAAGCAAAATGATCAAAAAACAGAAATGTCATTGCCATGACCTTTTATAAGTAAATGATTAATGATTCTTTACAAAACATACCATTATGCTGAGGGAATCCTTGCCAAAGGACACTGTGGATACCACAAGTTTATGTGAGTGCAGGATGAGACTGAAAAGCTTCATAGAAGATAGAGAATATATTTCTAGATACATAGAAACCGTCTCTCTGTCAGGGAGTCCTTGATCCCCACATGGCTGTGGTCTGGGAGATTATCCAATGTTACTGTGCACTACTTGCACTCTCATTGTCTTCCCTGGACATCTGCTTTTTACTGTTTTCAAAACTGGTTACTGAGCTAGAAGGATTTTTTATCATGACCCATTATGGATGTGTTTGTGTTGTTACCAAGAACAAAAATAAAAGCAGACAACATTAGTTGTTGCTGAAAAGATCTTACACTACTAATTAATAGATTTCACTAGAAAGGCTGCAGGCATAAAAGAAAGGGAAGTGACAAGTGTTCTTGAGGTAGGAAGGTATGATTAATTTGACATGTAGAACTAATAAATACCCAAGATATTTAACCATCAGCATAGCCAGGTGGGTCAGTTATTTTTTAAGATATGCCTTACTTGTTATTGTGGTTTGAGTAAAATTTACACCTCTTTCTATAAAGTCTGCAGAAGTCACTAAGAGCCTCGGTATAATTAAATGAGGCCCACTGTTTTAATAACTCAAGATTAACTCATACTCTTAGCCATCAGTTGCTAAGACTACTTTTCCTTCAGTAAATGTACCTGTACAGTTTGATAAAGGAAAATCTGATCTGATAGTTGTGAAGAAAGAGTATCTTAAAGGTCTTTCCTGGTTTGCCTATCATAGAAATATAGAATAATGAATGCTGGAAGGGACCTCTGGAGTTCTTCTCTGTGCTACCCCCTCCTTCAATACGGGGCCAACTTTGATCAGATTTTTGTAGGATATTGTCTAGTTGAGTGTAGAATAGGATGGCAATAATAATGTAATTCAGTATTGTTCCTTTTTATTATTATTAATCTCTCATTAGCTAAAGAACTCTAATTTTCTCATCTTTTTCATGATGAATAATATGCATATTTTTGCAGATATATTGTTGTGAAAAGTGCTTTTCAAAGGGAATACATCAGGCTCGCTGAAGTCTAGGATAGGAAAATCTGTGAGAAGTGCAGTAGTTCTCTTTCTGGAAAGTAGTGTAGCATTGTGTTAAGAAATCTTGGCTATTTCTTGTGTAGAAATAAAAAAGTTAATAGTTATCAACATAACAATTAAGCAAATGTTGTTGAACCATAAAGTACAAATCAATGAAGTTTAAACATTGAAATTTTTGAAATAAAACCTCCAAAATTGTTGTGTAAAAAGACTGGAAGAATTTTAAATATTTCATAATCTGCATATAGTTTCCCTCAAATTCAGAATAATCCATTCTAATATCGTATTGTTACAGCATAGTGTTTTTCAAGTTCAGAAGGGGATTTAAAATCGATCACCATTGATTTTTATTGGGTAGCTCTCAAAATTAAGGCCCTAATGTATCAAGCAACTTATTTTTATGTGTCATTTTACTTGGGGATATAGTGAGAGAGCACAGAAGTATAATTTTGGTATGCAAAGGAATTGGCAATGAAAAAAGATTTTCTGCAGAGATCTCATGAGGTGCCATCAGGTACATACACCTGGCTTCCAGCCGTGTGCTTTGCAGCCTGTGGTCCACGGATCCAGTGGTCCTGTGCTCTGCCTTGGTAAGACCATAAAGTAAGCAAGAAATCTGCTTGATATCTCTACATAAAAACTACCCCAAAATTGATGATCATTGCTTAGCTTGACCAAGAGCAGCTGTACAATTTTATGCAGTCATCAGAATAGGTAAGCTCAGCTATCTGTCCTGACATTTAAATCTATGAAGTTTGAACATGGAAGTAGCTGACTCTAGTGGACTGGTCATGACCTTAGAGTTACACACATGCGTAAATAGCCTCCTGATTGAAGGACTAATTCTGTCTTTTGTTTGCTGATAACTGATCCAATTTACACATCAGAAAAAAACAGTTATGAATTTAAGTTGTACATTTGGCAATCAAACATTTGAACTTCTCTATGAATCAGTATGGACCTCTGACAGAGCAGGTCATAAAATGTGTTTATCATATGGTCATACTGAATAAGAGGAAATAAGGCAAGGGGGATCTGCTTGTAAGTATTTCAGCTGTTCCTCCTAAGGCATGTGGGAGTCTTCTGATAGTTTTGAGAAACTACTTCTTCCACTAGTGACTTCATAGGCCTCTACCATGGCCAGTGGGTGGAGTTTCCTCCATCTGCACAGCAGATGAGAATTTTGGACAAGCAGTCATCACAGGAGTTCCTAAATGAGCTGAGAAATATCTTAGGTACAAAAACTTTTCAAGATCTTGTGAAATAAGATACATACTTCAATTTGGTTCCGTGGAGTTTATTTATAGATGGGGAAAAGATTTGATTGCAATAAATTTTGGAGACTTTTCAAAGGAAAAGTGTAGCTAAATAATCAGAGTTTCTTCATTAGTACCTTTGAGTGGGGTTCCTATTGTTGGCATGTGCATACTAAAATCAAAATAAATATTTTTAGAAGTATTTTTTTGAGAATGTTTTTAAAGCAAGTAGTAAATAATTGTAAATACTGTAAATATTGTACATGGGAAACACCATCCATTCATTTGCTGATGTAGTGCTGTTTGTCCTGTTTAACAGCAAACAGGCTCTTCCTTTCCCAGAAGTTTTGTAACATCATGTGGCCTCTGTCCCACTGGCTTTCAAAACAATTTTATTTCTGCATAACATCTTATGTTATGAAAGTAAATCTTGGCATTGATACATCTCCGAACATCTAGAAGTAACCCAAAATATGGCAACCTGCTTAAGTATTTGATAAGCAAAATAGAAAACTGTGCTCTAATGTTGCTTTTTGCTAAGCAGTGGGAATTCAATAATTATGTAACAGAAATTTAAAAAGGGAAATTAAAAAAATGATATCTACTATTTAATGATACTGAAGTAGTTATCGCATCCTTTGTAAAACTTAGGAAAAAAAAGTTAAGCATTAATGTGTTTTTAAGTATACCAACTATAAAATGATTTATAGATGAAAAAAATGTCCGTTATTCTTGCTTATTTTACTAGTGAAAAAGTCAGCACTGAGTTACATAGTTAAACATCTCTTCAAAACAAGGATGGTCTCTACTCTCTAGACCTGTATGTGGAAATATATTCAAATAAGCACAGCTTTCATGAGTGTAATTTGAATTTTACTATACTGTAGAGTTATCATTAGCTCCATAAATTTGTTGAGAACTGAAGTACCATCTCATGAGCATTTTGAACATGATGCATCTGCAAATCAATACTTTTTTGTCAGACTGATTATGGTTCCTGACACTCTAGAATCATCTGTCTTTAATTTAAAAATTAGGAAATAAAATAAAGGTAATTTTTATATAGTGAAAGACTGACTTTGTAGATTTATGACAGATCAATCACTATTTGTGGCTTACGTATTTTATTTTTCAGTACTATAGATATATTGAACAAATACATACTAGCATTTCTTATAAGATTATGGCCTTGTGCATTTGATAGCTTTCACATTTCTTTGCATTGAGTAATAATTTGTCTGATTGGGATTACCTGAAATACTGCATTTTAAAGAACAGAAAGAACATTAATAAGCAAAGTCAAAGAAACAAATGACTTTTTTTTTTTTTTTTTTTTTTAATGCAACTTTCTATGTTCATTTATACTCGATTTCATTACAAGAAATTTGCATTAATAACTCTTTTTTTTTTTTGGGGGGGGGGTGTGAAACAGTTATTATCATCAAGAATCTTACTCTAAATTTCAGTCTTCTCTCTCTCTCTTCATAATTAATATTGTAATCTCTTCAGTGAATAAGTGACTTACCTGAAGATATTATGGATCCACTGTAATGCAGCAATTACAATATGTTCTGATGAGTTTCCTTTAGCCTAGGGATAAAATATAGTCTGATCTCATAGCTAAGTGTGCTTTTATAAGGATGTAGGACCTACAGAGGTCCCTTCCAGCCTGTGATTCCCAGTCCTTTATACTTTAGTGAGAGCTGAGGATAGCTTATAAAGAGCCAGTAGTAGACAAAAGGGTTCTAAAAAGTCATCTCTACACATTGCTGAGTTAGCAGGAAATGAACTTAGGTTTGCTGCATGTTCGTCAAAGTGGGGAAAGAGATTGTAATTGTTGTGCTCTTGAAATTATATTAATGTCAGCAACCCTGTCCAAATCTCTAAATGTGAAATCTAAAAGCAAGGGAAGTTAGGCTTTATAACCATCTTTCTGTTATGAAGCTTTATCTGAGTTTTGATGATGCTGTCACTTGGGTGCACCAGCTACAACAGGAGCAAGGTAGTGTCTTACTAATTCACTCACTAGAGCTAGAACTCATCAGAATTCACTAGTTCTGATGCCTTGTGAGTAGAAAAAATAGGGAAAAAAACTCTTTGTAGAAGATCTGTCCTCCCATTCCTTTCAGTTTCTGAAGACTTCAGAATCACAAGGTTTTAAAGAAGCAAACTATCTTGTAGAGGACTGTGAAAAGGACCTGCTATGATGAAAATGGAAGAAAAGACTGTCCTCTAAGGCACAGTAGTAACCAGCATGTTTACTGAGTTTTACAGTATATTTCAGTGTATTTCAGAGATTTATACCCCACTAGTTTTAAGTTAGCAAGCTTATATATCTTCTGTCTCAAGCCTGAAAGGCTAAAACTACTCCGGACACAACTACTCATGTCCAACAGAATGAAACAGGTTCGGCACAATCAATTCCTCTGAAACCACTCCTCTTTTTTTTTTTTTTTTTTTTTTAAATTATGACCAGAGAACAGAGATAACTTATCAGAGAAAAAGGTGGTTGAAAAACAGGAATGTAAACACCAGTACTGTAATATGTAGGAAGTGTTTTAAGCCTTGTGTAAAAAGGTTTGGATAGGCAAGCAATTTTCAGTAGTCAGTCATTGTAGTGTCTTGAGTGTCTTTTATTTATTTATTTTTTCAGCATACAGGAGAAACACATGGCACAGAGTGGCAAAGAATAAGCCTGAGAGCCAAGAGAATTGTGTCCTATTTCCCATGACCCTTGGCACCTAGCTTCTCATGTTCCTCAGTATCCCTATTTGCAGGACAGATAAAAATTTGGTGTGTAACTCTCAACTTGTTTATAAAATGCCACATTATTCTTGGACAGAAAGTGCTATGAAAATATAATCTATTCTACCAAATAAAACCTCACGTTACAAGCCTCTTCCTCTTTGAAAAGGAAAATAGATTCAGAAAGCTTAGATAGTCTACTAACTATAGTCGTACAGCATAAAAGCTCTTAACCATGTATTTATTAAAGAATGTGAAGAACCACCCATTATTACTTTTATATGGATTGCTTCCTTTTGCTCAAGACTGAATATAGAAAGCAAGTGAGTATGTATTGTTGAAATTTTGAGAAGTGAGCAAAACCTCTTCCTTTAACCATGAATAGTAAATTTGTAGGACTCTGTAAAACTTTTAGTGACACTTTTACTTGAAATGGGATTAAACTGAAACAGCTTTACAGTTTTTATTGACAGTATGTCAACCCTTTCCATAGGTGGCATAGTTAAGGTGATGTCAGAGCAGAAGAATATGCAGGTTGTAAAAGAAGATCAGATATTTCATTGCTGATCCTGTAGGGCTTTTTACTTATTCTAAATGATCAAATGTGAGAAATGGACTGCAGATTTCTTCTGAAAGTATTTATTTCAATGAATTTAATGATTAATAAATTTCTAAGTTTATGAGAGATTTCTCCAAAAGGGTTTATTTAGCATAACCTATGTATTCGATGTGACAATGTGGTGTTGGTGTTTTTTATTTTTTTAAACAATCTTTCAAATCAGAAATTATTTTTGATTTTTGAAAATTCAAGTCAGATTTGATTAAGTGCTACATAACTTAAAATCACCATATTTTTTCAAAACAAATATTTTTATTTATTCACTGTTTCTCACTTTCACATAAATACTTTTGAAAGGTAAAACCAAGCACAAAGCGTATTTATGTCTTTTATTTGAAAATCACTGAGCTAGATTCACAGTTTTAGTAGCACAGTCTATCCTTGTTGAAAAGGATAAAACTTGCACGATTAGGTGTTATTTTATACTTTAAAGTTCAGACTGAGACAAATTTTTAAACTATTGGCATCTGGACATGATGTATCTCCTGAATTAAAGAGAACTAAGCTAGCTAGATAAACATTACATGATATGAAAATGAGAAAGGGGAAAATTTCCTTTGCACTGAATGTCCTTGCTTAGCTACTACAAGATATGAACAGTATTTTTTTTTCCTTCTTGTTATCAGTACTGTTTTTTTTTTTTTGCTTATATTATATATATAAAAGTATATATTCATATATAATATATATACAATAATAATTTATATAATAATTTAACATATGATAATTTATATAAATATAAATATTACCTTCTTGTGAAACTGTTCTGGCTGGGGAATGTGCGGGGCATAAATGTCCCTGACCTTGAAGGGAATTCCTCTGGTAGGACTCTCAGACATCAGCACTTTCAGACATTTGCAGCTGCCCTGTCCCTGTGTGTGCTTCAGCTGTTTCCTAGACAATCCAACAAACTCAATCACAGTAAATGAGTAAGTGCATTCTTTCTCATCAGAAAGAGTAAAAAATTGGCAGTGCAGTTCACTATTAATTAAACAGTGGCTGTTACTTCTGTGTCAAGAAATAGCAGGATGAGACTGATCTTCTCAGGTTTTCCATATAAAATAGTCAGGAAAGTTTAGGAGGTTGGGAATTTCTGTACTGTTTTGCCTCTGTTATACTACTCTGCTGATACACTGTTTCTTCTTTTATTTTACTTCTATTTCTTTTGGTATGACATAGTTATGACTAAATGTCAGTAATGCCAGTAGCAACAAAAACATAAGCAAAACTATAATAAAGTGAATATGCAAGACTGATGGGCACTAACATAGAAAAAGCAGAACCCTTTGAACGTGTTTTGGGCTTTTTGAACAGAGACCTCCAAAATATTTTGTACAACTGAAGGTAGGGTCTTTCAGCTGACAAATGACTTTCTAACAGAAATGTATTCAGAGAGATGTTGCTACGGAGGATCTTCTTCAGAGGTCACTGAGGGGCTAAGCAGCCTTTATGTAATTATTGCCTTAGGCTTTGGTGCTAAGGCAGAATCACAGGCGGAGACAAATATTCTCCCAACCTTCAGCCCTGCTCTTCTTTTCAGCTGACAGTCTGTGAGATATGGTTCATATGGTGCATGGAGCAAACATATTGTTCTATGTCGTTTCTTATGTTTACACAAAACATACAGTCTTTCAAAATCAGTTTGACTATAGGAATTAATAGCCAAATTTAGATAAAGCCATTTGCTTGGAATAACTTTGGAATCTCTTAAAATTAGTATTATAGGGCATGGGTTTCTGGGAAGGTTTTATTTTAGTCTCCAGTGACGTGATATGGTATGCTGTGCAATTCTGTAGCAAAATAGCTGGCACTATTTGAAAAGTACAGTTTAGTAGTATTTTCCATTGTTCACAAACAAGGCTTTCTGATTTAACAAATAGTACTTCTTTCCTTTGGAAAACTGTAAATACTACAATTATAGATTTTCAGCAGAGCCAATTCAAGTCTTCTCACAAGCACAGGCTAAACTTAATTCTGTCTTAATTTTGCCTTGGGACACCAGTGTTCAGGTCTACTGTGCTGCTACCCCAAATGCTATGCTGCCTGGGGCTGGTGGCATTTCTGACATCTTTAAGTGGCAAGGAAGTGTGAGAGGGCCAGTGACATCTTAAAAGAGCTAAAACAGACCAATATTTTGCTCTCTTATAGATCATTAATATGTTTAAATAGCTTCCTAAAAACAGAGCAAGCAATCTGAAGGAAGTGTTTATTATACAACTTTTTAAATGACTTTTTAGGAAACAATTTCTGTGCAGCAATAGTAACGCCATAGGCCAGAACCAAAGTCAAATAACTTCTGTCAGCTGGAAGCTCTCTACAGCAGCATAAGGTTGCCTCCTGCTTTTTAGTGTTGGGTGAACAGTAGGAAAAGAACGGAACTGCTGTGTCCTGAGAGTCTGAAAAAAAAACAACACACAAATAATGCCTCAATTTAAACATGTAAAGCTGCTGAATTAATTCCTTGCATGCATGACACAGAAGTAGTTAATAGCCCAAACACATTTTTCTAGTTTGTAACAGATAAATTGGCATTGCATTAACAAAAATTTTCTTTAGAAACAGATACCAAAAGTTTACATATAAGATTATTGGGTACAGCGGCCATGAAGACATTCACAACTGTATGATTGTATACATACATTTCTAACGGTTTTCAAAATCTCATGAAATAAAAAAAATCACTTTTAGGGGTGATATTTACCATGATCGTGGCAAATATAAAAGGCTGTTGAGATGTCTGTAAATTCTACAGACAGAAAGCACCCACGAAAGATACACTTTACTGGTTTAATAAATTCCTCTTATTGACCTGTGGCACAAAGTATTGTGCATAAATTGTATTTGATAATTTTGTATAGATGAAACAGTGAAGCCTGGGAGAGATAAGATATGAACTCCCTGCAGTCCTAGTTGGAGGGGAATGTGTAAAGTGCAGCTTCAGTAAATCCAGCGAGGACGTTCTGGCAATTGTCCACTTGGTTGATCATCCAAATTGCTTTTTGTCAGCTACTGATTCCTCTTTTCTCACTGTTAGCTCAACATAAAAATATACGGGCTCATATATGGACTTTAATGTCCAGTATCCATCCTATTCACACATTTTAAAAATCTTTGAAAATATTCTTATTTTGTAAATTAAAGTTTTGGATCTTGCATACAATCATAAAGCCTAGAAAGTGACCGAACATGATGAAATATATATATATATATAATATAAGATATATTATATATATACATATTATACATATAAACAGGTCTTTCAAGAAACTATCATTTTACTTGGCCTTTTATTATTGGCTCATTTCATCATAGCTGATGCTTTAAGCATGTTCTACTTTCAGTTCCTTTCTTATCCTCACATTAGAATATCTGAATATAATTTTGAGGGATTTTGAGGTCAAACGAGCAGCCCCCATGTGAAGTCCAGGTAGCAGCCTGCATTCTGCTGTTGCTGGTGGTAGCAGTGGTGTGAGTCTGTTCCTCAGGGGCAGGCACGGCCTCACAGAGATGACTGAAAAAAAATCTCAGCCAGTCTCTCCTCGGGGGACTGCAGTGTGTGTCCTCAGCTCAAAGGGACGGGGGGGCTGAGAAGATTTAGTACTGGGAGACAGGAAGGGGGAGGAGGGAGATGCTTACACTGGAACACTCGCATGTTCCCTGGGTAACCGGGTAGTCAGACTGAGAAAACTAATAAATTGGATTAACAGTGTAGAGTGTAGAACCCAAGCTTGGACTACAGATCATAGTTCATGTCAAAAGAGAACAACAAAAAGAAATTATCATACATTTTATCAGATGGGTTTAGTTCCCACTTATGATATGGCCTATGCATTATTTACTTAGGAGTGGAGGTAGATGTAATCTATGTTCCTTTAGTACCACGTTGGTGGTGCAAAAAGATTTTGATGCAACAATCTCCATTACTTTCCCATGTATGTTACTCTGGGGTCATGCTTGAACGAGAAGAAAATTAAAACCTGGGCACAGTAACAAAGGAAGCCTGCTTGTTAAATCAGGTTATAATCAATTGAGAAAGGTGAAAAATCATACAAAACGAGGAATAATTGTGTTTCTGACATCTCAGAAGACTGCAGTTTATATGCGCTTTCTCTGTCTCCGTCTCTCTGGCTTTCTCTTTTTTTTTCTGTTCTCCTCACAACACATGTACGAGATCGGCTTTTTATGTCATACTGCAGTAGCACCATCCCACACATTCTCTGTCTCTGAAGAAATGTAACCCTTCTCCCGTTTATCTTCAAGTAGATTTCAGTGATTTCTGAACTGAATATCTTCTGTCTGGAGGAGCATCTATCTGCCTAACCTGTAAAGAAATGACAGCCTAAGCGTGAATCACTCGCTCAAATACAGGCATCTAGTGCCATCTGAGACACCTCAAGGTGTCTGAGACATCCACCCAGGGCTGGCAGCTATGTCACAGGACCTGCAGGACACCTGCGCTCTTCTGGAGCAGCAGCTGGGGACCAGGTGAGATACGCCAGGGCATCTCAAATGGTGCTAGATGCCTGTATTAGATAATGGATTTGAGCCTCCTGTTTCTGGGCATAATGTATATTTAATGTATAAGATGACTGATCAGAAGTTAAGGTCCTGGTTTTGTTTTTGTTTTGTTCTGAGGCCAAGTTGTACAAATCTGTAATTACGTCGTCTCCCTCTTGATGCTAATGGAACTGCTTATCCACGTAATTGCTTACTGTTTTGGGTACATGACTGAGCTCTCCAGCTCTCCAGTCTGGCTATGCAGCAGCTGTTCTTGAAAGGAACCTTGATAAATGACAGACCATTCAAAATTTTTCTAGTTCATAATATCAAAAGAGCAAAGCCACACAGCTTGTAGAGCTAATAAGTAAAAATGATCATGTATATTTACGCAGAATGCTTTGCACTTTAGGGCTTGTAAAATCTTCTGTCAATTCTGATATTGTACAATTTGTTCAAGAAACAAGAGACTAGAGTATATAGCATCTTTTTCTGAGACCAGATTTATGTTTTGTATGCCAAAATAACATTAAGCAAATCCTCTTCTTCCTGCTAAAGAAGCTAGCCAGTGTGTAGCTCTCAGGAATTTTCTTTTTCAGTGATAAACATTACTTCAAAAACTTTTCCATGCACCTGGGTACTGACCAAAGACAACAAACAACGGAACAGGAAACCATAATTCAATTCTTTACTATATAGAAAGCTTTGCAGATGAACTAAGCAGCTACATTATTTATATGCACTGGCTTTGTAGAGGTTTGTATGTTTTTTTGGCTGGTGGAAATGGAAAATCTCTTTTGGTGTATTCTATGTACATTTAACTGTTTTTTAATCCTCTCCATAGTTATACGCCTATATTGCTTTTTCTTCTGCTTCAGAGAGCAAGATAGAAAAACAGGCATAAAGCATTCCCACTGATATTCCTTTCAAACATGTAAATGTTGCAGACCAAACTGGTTGCACAGCTTTAAATGCTGGGGACTTAGAGCCAAATCAGTACAGCTGGGACCTTTCTGTTATTAAAAATTTCCTTGCTTGAAATGGATATTAGAGGCACTTGTGGTATATTATAGTTTTATTATGAACGCTATTTCTTTTTTCCTTTTCCATATCTAGTGTTGATTATCTATTTGGTTAATACTTTTTAAAGCCTGATTTAATTATTTTCTTAATAATTGAAATTTTAACATAATCTCAGAGCTGAAACTTGTGCCAAACCTCAAACCTGAAGACAGCATGGGTTGCTCTGTAGATTGGCTCCTTTCCTTTGACCTAGGTTGAGAAAGCTACAGGCAGCAGGGCTACTTTTAGTAGTTTGTTGGGTCATGGGAAGAAGCCAATTCCTCCAACATATCAGGTATATACAGTTCCCTGGAAGTGTTTCCTTTGCAGTGATATGTAGAAGTACATCTCAAAGAAAAGAAATGAAAAGTAAAATATTAATTTACTGTGGCAGTAGTTTTCCTTTTTTTTTTTTTTTTTTTTTTTTTCCGGAGAGTTCTCAGGCATTTTCATCTACGTGACCACGTGACCTCTCCAGCTGATATTGATGCACAGATAGCTGTATTGATAGGCATGTGAAAGTTCAAGGGATCTTTGAGTGTTATGCCAGTTATGATTCTCCAAGCTGCTTAATAGAGTGTTTCTTTTTGACATTTGTAGATATTTTCAGTTGATGTATGTCTCTCTAGAGACAAAGAACTGAAGCTGAAATTTCCTATCATTCTGTCAAAAATGACTGAACAAAACAAGAACAAAAAAGTACATTGTGCCTTCAGGAACTTTAAACATTTCTGAATAGTAGATAGGATATGCTTCAGTTCTCTAAAATCTTTATGTTTTTAAATCCATCCTATATGACTGTCATGAACATTTGTCTTCTAAATATACATGGGGAATATGGGATCAAAACCTGCTAAATATTGCATATATTATGTATTGCAATTCTTGTGAGGAGTTTAGAATACAGAAGTCAGAATCTGATGGGGTGAGCAGAAGTTTAGGTCAGGTACTTTTGCACAAGATAGATTTCCTGCTCTTCTGGAGAGATGACAATTACGTGTTCAGCTGACCTGGTTCCACAGACGTAATTGGATCATGAGATTCAATCCTGACTCCATTGATATAAGTTATATATTTTTTTCGTCTTGGCTCTGTTGGAAGAGGGGCTAGCTTAGGTATTGAGTTACAATTTATATATTTATGTGTGAATAGCTCTTATGATGTGGTCTCAACTTAAAATCAAGGGTTTGGCACCTTCTGCTGGAGTTGACAGCACTTCTACAGCCATTTACAATCATGCTGTTAATAAATTATTGATTAGTTAAAAGAGAAAATTTAATTTGTGAAAAGGAACATGAATGAAAAGTTAATAGGTTCATTTATTTCCCTTATGAGTTTTTAGTCTCTGCTTTGCCACCTGCTCCTGTCTGAAAATATGCAGTCAATTTCCTTCAACATGCACATGAAAAAACCCTGCAGAACTGTGAATTAAGGTGCTTATTTTCATAGCTGGACATCCTGGTTTCTACTCCATCCTGGTGTCCTAGTCAGTGGTCATAAGCAAAATGGATTATAAAATCATGAAGACTAGGAACTGACCAGACTGTTTGTGGTTGGGCTTCTGAGAGTTCCCCTGGTAAAACAGACATTCTGGAACTGGCTGAAACATACGTCAGCTAAGCAGAGATCTAATGTACATACTGATTTAGAGGAGCAGAACAATCCTTATCAGATGGCCCAGAGGCTGATGCATGTGAGAATCAACTGCCGAAGACATAAAGCTGTTCTGTCAAGTACCAGTGTGAACATGCAGAAAAATGCAAAGTGACTGCAAAATGCTTCCACTGTTCTGTGCTCTACTGCTAAGAGGTTTTTGACAAAATACAGGCTTGCTTTTCATAAGAAAATGCTAATTTTTCTGAACGAAAAGCTTTTCTGATACTGTATTATGTTCAGTGACATTTTGGTTGAGGGAAAGATCCATACTTACGGCCTACATGATACATTCTCTGTTATTCAGAAATAATTTTTATTTTCTTTGTGAAATATATAGAAAGGTCTGAGGATTTTTTTGTGTTTTAAGTACTGTATTAAATGCTATGAATGCCTGTCATTAAGTATAAAAGATAAATATTGTGATTATGTCAAATCTGAATGCAGAGTAGAACATGTGACCTTAGGAGAACCACTGTAACTCATTGATTTGCCGTGATTACCACAAAATAAGACATTCTTATTTTAAATTTTAAAATGATAGCTAAATCTAGAAGCTATATAAAAATAGTCAAGTTCTATAGGAGGATGCTAATAAATGATCTGGCAGATCACACGATTATACTGTCTGATCCAGCAGAAGAGAAACTGCAGGGACATATTTTCATTAATAGAGGAAATGCACTAAAATAAATTCATTCCACAATGGTGTTTAACAATTATGAGCAGATAGCTAAATACAATGACAGGTCCATTTAATAAAGATTCTATAGGCATCATGAATAGGATTATCATGACTTATTTATCTTAGTTTCTTTTTAAAACTCAAAAGCTCTAAAAGGTCTGAAAAACCTCTTAACTGACTTTTATGGGCTTCCTATAATCCTATTTATAAAAGAAAAGTTTCCATGCTCATTCACTGATGTAGGTCCACAAAATATTGTTTAAAGATTTTTCTGGTTAAACAAGATTTATGAGACAATATGTTTTGGAAAAATGCCACAGTCTTACAAATGTGGGATCGGGAGGTGCTGACAAGATTCAGAAAAGCAGCTCAGAAACTGAATTATTCATCACAAGGAAACATTGGAGAAATTCTGAACAAAAAATAATTTCCAAAGAAGACCTAGGCCATGTATGCATTACATTTACAGTGTTAGAAGGGATGCTACAGAAAACCTTGGTGATGCTTAATGTAGCGTTTATTCCATCACCATCAAAGAGAGGAAAATTTGGATTGCTGTATAAGACACCAAAAATTCATAGTTTAAGACAACTCTGAATCTGGTGGAGTGTTATCTGGTGGGGTTAACTGGAGTACACATAAAAGGCTTGCAAAATCAAATAATATTTTCTTAAAGATGACATATTTTCCTTTTGGAATATTTCATGCCAATTCAAAATCATTCTACCATATATATAATTTATAACTTGTAGCTCTAAAGAGGCTATATCAGAAACTATCCTGGTTAAGTTTATTCTTGGTGTGTAACAAGAACAGCAGAGAGGAAAGATTGTCCTTAGCAAAGCTTAGTGCTAAGTAATGAGTTCCCATAATCTGGATATATAGATGTGGATATGATACGAGACAGTTTGGTACTTGTGTTGTTTGAAAAATACTCATTTAGTGAATCCTTCTTCTATGTGTGGGAGAGCTTCTGTTTGTCAAGTCCCAGAGTCCCACCTTACTTACACCAAAGTCAGTATTTGGTGTAGCTGGCTGCTGCTTCATCTCTGCAGGATATTGGCAAAGCTCTGCTCCCACTGGGGGTTTCCAAAGGATTCCTTCTTGAATTCTTTGTGAGCTAGGCCTATAAAGAAGAGAAGATATACTAGAGGATTTACTATCTCAAACCAATATAATTTATAAATTTTTGTATTCAAAGGACTGAAAGTTTGCTGGAGAGCATTGCACATGAATTGAGTGGAAAGACGAATGGCAAAGCAGAGGAAAAGATACAGTCTTTATTGCTGTAATCTTTTCACTTGTTTTTATGCTTCTTTGGGCTAAAATGATCAGAGAAGTGATGTTTAAAATGAATCTGAATAGCTTTACTCACTTTTAATAAGAAGCTTTCACAGGCTTCTGAAAGAAATGGGTCGGTATGTGCACAGTACAGCTGAACTTATGGGGCTAATGTGATTTATGAAAAGTAATTGCAGCTTGAATTTTCAGCTGAAAAATGATAGGACAGTCCGGTTGAAACCAGAGGTGGTAAGCCACAGAGGTAAAATTCACAAATCTTCCTCAAAAAGAAATTATTGCTATGACTATGTTATATGTTGTCAGATTCTGGGACTCATGCTATTATGCTTCTGAGAAGAATTAATTAATTCCTCCTACTACAAAAGTAATTGAAATCCATGTCAGAAAGCTAGATAGCGTAAATGAGGTCATGAAAGTTTAGTAAATTTTAAGTCATTTCTGTAATCATGTTTGTGGTTGAGGTGCCAAGATCTCTTTCTTGAATACATCAGAATGTAGCAAAATAGCTGTGGTTGAGTAAGCTCCTCCAATTCTATTATCAGAATATAATTAGATCTTCATCAGATTAATCCTCTTCCAGAGTTATTGTTATTATTTAGTGAAATCAGTTTTTAAAGGTTTATTTTGTTGTACTGCAAGAATTTTAGTGTGTGTATGTGTTTGTTCCTTTATGCTGCTCTAGTTTGAATTTTGATAAGAGTATTCTAGAGAAGAGCCTGAGATTAACTATTTTGGATTAAAATTTAAACTAAATACATCTGGCTTCAAAATAATAATCATAGTGAATGAAAAGCTTAAACAAGTATTTAAGTACTAGTACATTTTGAAAACAAGGGTAGATAACAGATATTTTATGGCAAAATATACTTTAAATTACTCCATGGATTAAGTTCACGCTCAATCTGATTCACAGTAATACGAATGCTTTTCTTTAATTCCTGATCCAGGATCTACAGGAAGAAAATGATTACACAGATTTTAGTTTCATTTTTTCTTCATGTAAAATACATTAACATGTATCCAACTGTAGCATACTAGCAGTATTTTAAGGTATATGCTGATCTATGCAAAGTTAGAAGTACATTTGTCAGACAGCAAATTTAAAATATAATAAAAATGGTTAGTAGATTAATAGTCCTTTAGTTTTCCAAAAGCTATGCCATTAATCATATTTTTCTTCTTCTGGGTGCAGATAGTTTTTCATAGCTGTTAGCTGTTCCTGTTTATCTCACTTTAATTTCATTGTATTGAGTCTTGGGCAAGTTTCTTCATAAAAATACATAAATATTTCTGTTAATTTAGTTACTCCATTAAATGTCAGCGTCTCTACTCTGTTCACATTTCATTCATATTCCTTGGCTGACTATGACAGAGGAAAGCTTTAACCTGACTTTCTCACATACTCTCAGTTAATCCATCAGGCATTTCAGCACAGGTTTCCTAAAAAGGAAGCAGATCTGTCTTTTAACATCTTCCTTTTTTCCTTAAATGTTTAAGAGCTAGATTTAGGTCCCTTGGTTGCTTGATTTGATCCCCCAGCCTCAAGGTGGGTGCATGTTTTTCTACTCCAGTGTGTAGTTAATTTATTTATCTATAGGAACACCTCTAACAACTTTATCACTACAGAGTTGTTAAAAAATTGGAGCGTATATATATCCACCTTTAGTTGGGTGTTTTGTGACTCTCTTGCTTTTCCATATCTATTTTTTTTTGACTTGTATCCTCACTATGGAAACAAATGTATTTTTTAATCTCTCTCTCTTTCTTTTTGTATCATTTCAGAAAATGCAAACTTCTGGCAATGTTAATACTGTAATCTTTCACACATCTTTTGAAATTGCATCCTTGAATCCTTGGGTCTACCTACCAGTGTCTCAAAGTTTACAATTTTAATGTTCCCTACAATAAAACTTTCAGTCAAAAACAATCATAAAAATGGTGTTAGGAAAACACCAAACCCACATAAATAATGAGTCGAGATAGATGTAGAATGGCTTACGAGGCACAATTCCAAGTATGGTCAAATCAAATGTTATTGAACATTGCATAGCAAAGAGCCAACCAGGGTCTTGACATGCTATTCAAACCGTATAAGCACATAGGCAGTCTGCAGCAGTTACTGTCATTTGCTGACCTAACAAAGAGTGGTGGCCTCCCAAAAAGGTGGTATCTCTTTGATTCTCTGTCATTTTCAGATTATCTTTCTGCAGTAAATTTGCAGTCTAACATGAAAATTCTCAATCTGTAATATTAACAATAAAATCTTAAGTACAGTTTTCATCACAATTACCGCAATCAATCAGGCTGTAAACACTAATTTCATAAAAGTTGAGCTTTTATTTTTGTGGTTTTCTTGATCAAAGCACACATACAAAGCTACATTCAATGAAAATCAATCTTCTTTAGCATTATAATTTATTTTTCTTTTACCATCAACTATTGAAGAATGCCTTGCATTGCATACCCAAGACATTATGCAAATGTGTGCAGTAATATATTGATAGTTTAGTACTGAACCAGGCACTTTCTCATTTGCATTAATTTGTAAAATGAAACTCCTCTATACTTTGCTCTAGTACTTCTCTATGGTCATTATTCAGTTGAGCACTCCCTTGTGATTGAGGCCTGAATTGATCACCAAAGTATTACAGCTAGCTTGTTTTCCTTGGTCAAACTACTGTTTTATTTCTCTGAGTGATGCTATGTTAGATTAAAGTGAATAACTTGATTTAAAAAATGAGGATTCCAATTAAAAAAAAAAAAAAAAAGAAAAAGAAAATAAAATATAGGAAAATATTAAAAAAAAAAAAAAAACACCAAAAACAAACATCAACAACAACAAAAAAATACACTGTTTGAGAATGACAGACAAATCACACTATATAGTTCCAATTTCTAAATCTTTCTAACAAACTGTTTTACTGACTATTTTGATTTCAAGTCAGATTTGTTATGTATTACACACACAGGCTTTTCCTAAATCTGTGGTACATGTGTAGATGAACACTATTTTGTAACATAGACTCAAGAACTTTACTAGTTTTCTCTTTCAAAATCCAACTATGGGAGAAAATCTCAAATAATTTTCTTCAGACAGGATCTTCTGTGAAGCTTATTTTATTCACGAGCAATGATGGGCATCCTGTCAATCAGGAGTGCATTTTAGTAAACAAATCATAACCTTTTATTCCTTATTACCCGATGCCTGATCACCTCCCCTGTTTCCTCATTGGCTGAGTACTACAGGTTCACAAGCTACTCCACGCTCCTCTATACCATATATGTACATTTTTTCTGTTTTAAAACCCTTTATTTTCTCCTTTTTTATGTTTTGAGAACTTATGATCTTTGTTTTACTGTTCTCACACTGCTCATCCTGTTTTTCTCTAGCTTCTACCTTATTTTGGCCTTCTACTGTCCACTTACCTACTTAGCATTATTATGACTACACAGCTACCTTGGAATACAGAAAAGTAATTCTCTACTGCAAAAACACAACTTTGTTTCTCACAAACCAGGTTCTTAATTGGAAGGAATGTCAGGACTTTGCAAAGAATCTGAAGGGTAGTGATTCATTAAATAGAGCTATGAAAAATGAAGTACTGCTTAGCAGTTCTGTTAGTCATGCCATAAGGGAGTTGAACTTTACAGATTACCTTTCACATCCCTAGAGAAGTACATTTAAGGATTTTGTGCTATCATCTGAAAAATTCAGACTTTAATGTCTGAGTCTGAGACAGGCACAGAAATTAATACCAGTTTTTATGTTATTAAAAGCTGCTTTTGAATTTTTCTTGTAAACCACTGCTTGCCTCAAAGCCCAGTTATTTTTCTGCTGAAAGCACTTTCTGGTATAGGATTTGTTTATGTAACAAACAACATTTATGAGCAATTTCACAAATGATTAAATATAGCTGGATGAGTTTGGTTATGTGGTTCATTTTGAAATCAGTGTAGGACTTTTTTCTATAAAGTGATGGAATGGTGCGTAATTTGGCAACTAAGAAAGATGGTCATCGTGTTGGACAGAAAGTCTGATAATTATTATTATTATTATTTCCATTAAAGTATAAGAGGTGCTCTGTAAGGCACTGTCCATGTACTTTGTCTTAGGAAAGTATTATTGATCTGATTCTCCTGTTAGCAGGATCACTTATATGATGGTGTACCTCATTAGATTTGAGTGATGATTAATTACAGAACTTTCTTTTTAAAACAAGGAAACACCTTCGTTTTCTTCTGTAGGGAGCCTGACACATTCTTAGAAATTCTGCTGCCTGTTTGGGCCGAGAGAGATCTTCTGTTACATTTTCTTTCACCTGGAGGTACGGAGGTATTAAATAAGATGTCTGCTGCAAAATTCTTGGTGAACCAATTCTAGGTTGGATGTGGTACTTAGGGACGTGATTTGGTGGGTAATATTGGTGATAGGGGAATGGTTGAACCAGATGATCTCAGAGGTCTTTTCTAGCCTTAATGGTTCTATGATTCTATGGCAGCCTGTATGATGGATAATAGGTTGAAAATTTTATTGTTCAAGAGTAACTTTGTTTTTGGAAATATTCTTTCTGATGAATTGCAGGAACTTGCTTCTGTTTAGTTCTACTTATTCTGAAGTATTCAAAGATAGAGCTATTCAAGGACAGATAGTGAATTTCAGTTTCACACCTTAATTCAAATTGATTTTCTCATGTAGACAAGCCCTAGATCAAGTTCACATGTGTAAGAATGGTCATGTTACATTTCATCCTACTTAAAGAATATAGGGAAAATGTCATCTGCTTGATTCTTTCCTCTTTTAAACGTTTATACAGCTCTCAAGTGTGTTTAAGCTTTTCTAATGTTCTACTTCTCATTACCAAGATCTACTTTGAAGTACTTTGATTTGGCAATTCTTCAGCGGAACATTTATTTTTAACAATTCCAAATGCCAGAAGTAAGTTTCACACATTACATAGAGTGCTGGATTCTAGTATCTCCTACTTTTTTTTTTCTCTTTTCTTCATTTAATTGCAGTATTATAATTTTAAATAAAAACCCTATTCGTATTTTTACATTGTTATATACATTACATGTACTCTATCCTTTCTTCAGAACCACTGAGATGGTAATGATTTTACAGCAAAATTGTACTGTAATTACTACAGCTGTTGTGCTAAAGCATTTATGTCTTGCTCTGTCTTTTGAATGAAAAAATCTTTTATTGAAAATAGATGTGTTGAAGCTGTTAATTATTCAGTAAAAAAGACATCTGAATTAAGGTGCTTTTTTTTTTCTATAACATTTTAGGCAGAGTAGAGTGAGTTTTAAATAATTTTAGTACTTTATTCAATAGTCCATGATAGTTCATAATGCAAATATTTGTATTTTTTTATATTTCACAATTATTTTCCAATAAATAGAGATCTGTGCTTCGTTCATCATGATATACTTTTAAACCAGAATTCGAAATAAATTGACTCTGTCATCCCATCTGGAAGGCATGATTATCTTATATATTAAAAGTATAACCTTTTTATTCTGGTACTTAAAGTGATTAAATTTAATTATAAGTTGGACTTAGTAGAACGTAGGACTTCTAAACCAAATGACAAGTTAAAGCCTGACCTCAAGTTGGTTTATGTTTGTGTTGAAGGCACTGTCACATGGACTGGTCCAGATTGGCCAGCTGAACCAACTATCCTGATAGCATAACTGCACATACAAGCAAATTTAAATACTGCCAGAAGTGTTAGCTGTGAAGATTTATATATGTTCTTCTATGATATTCCTCAGGGAAATTCTGTTCTGGTTCTAATTGTTATCTTCAAGAAATCAAAATGTTAACTCTATGCAGACTATGTTGTATTTAATACAGTTTGATTCTATAGAGAAGACACAGAACAAAGTGTTGTATTAACATTAATGAAGGACACTTCCTGGGCTGTTTGCTCGTACTTGACTTTTTCAGGGAGAAGGAAGGATATTCATAATAAGTGTCATAAATGAAGTTCCTTGAATCATTGGGTGTTTCAGTGCCTAGCACTTACAAAACTTCTGCCCCTAACAATCACAGGAATTGCACCAAAGAGACTTTCAGTATATCTTATGAGTAGTCTAGATTTTTTTTTCAGTACAAGGTTACCAATTCTGGTTAATGTGGTCTTAAATGAAAGAACACTAGTTGGCTTTTTACATGATGGTTTCTTCTTAATGTTTCTAAAAGGACTTAATGTTTTCTAAAAGGACTTTCTGCCTCTTTGCATGCTGTTTTTAAAGGATGAATATCAGCATTCCTCAACCCATATTTTCTGATCCTGAGGAATGAAAGAGATATTCAGTATAGTGGTTCAGCATGAGTGTACCTATGCTAATGACTCAGGGTGAATGAGAGAAGAGACAGAATGAAAGCTTAATGAGAGATCTATTTCCAAACCCTTATCATTCTGTGATATTTGATAAGATGATAAGATACCAGTGCATGAGGACATACTCTCACATCTATGGGTTCCAAGAGTAACTAAAGCAAAATACAGTTTCTAGCAGTACTATGTAGCAGGTAGGGAACAAGAGTGTTCAGAACCAGAAAGAAGTATTTTCAGACCATTAAATTTATCCAATTGCTGACATGAGAGACTCCATGCTTTGGGTTGTGTTATGAAATCAAGTATTTGGTGCATGACGATCATATTAAAACAGTCTGGATCATGTGAAAGAGAGAGGGATTGTGGCATAATACCATTGTCTGGAGAAATGCTTTCTAGCAGGAACTCTTTTAAACCAGCAGACATATTCCATGCTATGACACTGTGACCATCCATGGGTCAGAAGTAGGTCATGATCTTTCTTACAAGTACATGAGATGCAGTTGCCATGAAGAGCTGCTCTGAGGTAGGGTTAACAGAGTTCTTCAGAAGCACAGAAAGAGACCTGTGCTAGGTCTGCACTTGTCTGATGATTTTCAGTGATACAGAGGTTTGTATGTATATATAAATATAAATATATATATATATATATATTCCTGGAATTTAGAGCCAACGCATGAATATGATGGGAGGAGTATCTCTGTGATGTAATCTCTCTGGAAATATTCTTCTTCTGCCATGATTTTTAAAAAAAATAATAAAAAAAATAATAAAGAATGCAGGAGACTGCTTTGGAAGATTTAGGGGCTAAACTTCTGCCTCTTAGCAGCTTCTTCAGCCTCTTGCCAGCTTCTTCATTTGCTATGCTTGAAATTGCTGTTTGCAGCAAAAATAAAGCTTTTTATTTGTCTATGAGGAATAAAGGATATGTGACTTTTCTGTGAGTTTATTGCATTAACTTCAGCAAGTAAGACTTACTGAAACTCTTCCATCATTTTTAAGCATGATTTTTGGCAGGTGATGAGTTTACATTTGATTTCCCAGCTTGTTGTTGATAGTGAATTTAGCTAGATTATAATGAAGAGTTTGAGACATACAGACTGTTCAAGTGTTTGGCAACTTCAAGATTAAATAGCTTTAACTGGCATTCTATATGATGTATATAAAATCCAGGGGAACCTTACAGATCAAATGTCAGTCTTCAGACAAAAGTAGAGATTTATCAAAAAAAACATTCAAATGATTTACAAATCCTTACTATTTACAAATCAGTCCAATAGATGATGTATTATTTGATTTTTATTTTATAGATTGATTGTGAAATGGGAATATGAGATAGTGAATATGGTAATTAAGACAATAGAAATGCCCATAGAGTTTAGGGTAAGGAGAGACTGGCTGGTTACTGCTTGGATCTAATAGACGACAGAGAAAACACTTGAATGTGTATACATATTAAATTATTTTCTTTAGAGAGCTTGGATCAGTTTATGATTTCAAGTGGAAACCATTTTTTTCACACTTTTGCTTTGTGTGATTTCAGCTAGACATTAAAGAAAACGTGGAAATTTTGACTAATTTTTGATTAAGCCTTTAAACACAGTTGGCCCTGATACTAAATGTGACCCAGAGGAAGTATTTACATGATATTACTATGAAAATGTACAGAGTGAGTAATGTAAAATGAATTGAAGCCTAATAGACAATGCCTGCCTGAAGGAAACCACTTCATGTTGCATAAACATGATTAATATTTAAACAGCCAAGGCAATTCTATTGCCATGAAAATGCATTTTTTCATTAAGAAGCTGTAGCTCTGAGTGTGTGTTATATAGTTGCAGAATTTCTTCAGTATGGGTTTGAAGTTTTGGTATATCAAAATGTTGGCTGAATTACCAGCATATTCAATATTTATTTTCCAGTGACTGAATCATAATTACAGATCAGTGTGTACCACTCATAGAGCTTAAAATAATCACAAAATGAATTGTGATTCGTGAAACCCTTAGCAACCACAAGGCTTCCTGTGTATATGCTCAGACATAGGAGTGACTGAGAAGTAGTTTCATAAAACACATTTGCAGCACCAAAAGTGTAATATATCTTTCTTGTATTTCTCAGTAACTGAATTTATTGAGACAACACCTCTAATTAGAAGAGATATTATTTAACTGCCTTGTTATGGTTTCAGGAAGCAAAACACACATCAAGGTCTGAGTAAGGAGCCATCGGTTCTAATTGCTCGCCATTGACATGTTGGTCCCTGCCTTGACTGGCAAAATGTCCCCATGTCAACACAATTTTCACTACCATAGTGTAAAAAACCTCGAAGTAGAGGTTAGCTATTTTGAAGTCATGTTAGTTGGCCATGATGTAACTGCAGGTGGGAGTGGGGGAACAGGAGTGGCTACCCAAAGGAATCATTCCTGAATCTTTATTAGCATATTTTGGATTTTTTTTTTCCCACTGCCTCTCATCCATTTATATGATCATCTTTCACAGACATGTATTAAAAATATTACAAATATATCCAGATAAAATGGAAACTGTGATTTTCCTGTTTCATATTTATGAGAGACAATATTTATCTCCCATCTTGCAGAAAACATGCAGAAAGGAAACTATAGCCTTCATCATCATAATAAAAGATTTCTAGTAATCCTTATGTTATTATTTTTACTTGAAGAAGTAATGTGTGGACTTTGTACATGATTGCTTGTTATTATTACAGTTTATTTTTTATTTCTGATCTGTGTCATTTTTAAGTATTTGACAGAGAGACTGGATTATTTATACATAGATTTATTTTGTATATGCATATATTTCTTAGAAAAATATAAAATTCAAATGATACTGAGTCACGTGTAAATAATTTGGTGAATTTATGTAGGGAATTTTAGAATTCAAGGGAAATAATATGTTTTATTTGTCATGACTTTTCCAAGATGAAGTTTTTCCATTTCCATTTTGGATTTTCCCTAATCAAACTATTTTCCTAAATCTTAAATGTGCAGGCAGGTCATACTACTTAGATTCTGGGAGTGGGTTGTTTTAAATAAAGGAGCTGAACTTTCCATCGGTAATGTGGTGGAACTGCTGGATATTGGCCCTTTTTCAGAGTGTTCATGTTTGAATGAGGATATAACTTCTGCCTTTGAAAGCTGAGGATCTATTGGGTGAGCAACAGTTTCTGTGGATTGTGAAAATTATTCAACTGATTTACAAGAATCACTACAGGTAGCCAAATTAGCTTCCAGTTTTAATTTTCCAGTTCAGTTTTTCAGAGGAAAATTTCCCAGTTCTCCAAGTTTTTAAAAAACTTCTGATGTTTAAACTGCAACTAGCCAGATTGTCAGAACATGGCTACTCTCCTCCTCTTTACTTTTAATTTCATGTCACATACCAGTCCATCTTTAGTTTGTAATATTCACATAGAGAGACAAATTGCTTGTATAATAAGTTGCAATTATTGACCTAGTTTTCTTAGTCAATATTAAATTGTCTAAACAAAACATGAAATTACTGTTCACAATTACTGTTCTGTCCTTACTCTTATTAACATGTTGTCAGTACTTGCTCATCATTTTGTCAAGGAATTAACACAAGGATTTTCTCAGCTGGTTTATGGGAACTTAATGATTTACAACTTGTAAGTGTAGTTGAAGTAACCAGCACAGAAATTTTTTAAACTGGGGTTGTGATTACTGAATATTAAGAGAAATAACTCATTCTTCCCTCTCCCCCCCCCTGAAATTAGCATCAGCCTTTTTTAGTATATTATTATTGATTAGAATATTTTATTTTCAAATAATTATTAGGATATTCATTGTCCATCCTTAAACAGTGACTTCCATTAATTTCAAAAGATAATAGGAAACAGGGTTTAATTATGGTTTACTCTTTGCAGTTTACTTCACTTCCTCTTTAATAGGAGCTGTTGCAAAAGCCAGCTATTTTGTACAAAGTTTCCAAAACAGTTTTAAGTTAAGTCCAGATGTGTTAGTTATAAATCTGGTTCTTTACATTGCTTGGTGGTTGGGAGTAGCAGCTGGCAGATCAGAGCATTTTTTGGAAGTTAATTTCAGGTTCAATTTTCTTCCTCTGGTTCTTGAAGACTGCTAAGCCGAACCCGTGACTCCCTTTTATTCTCAGTGATCATTGGTAATTTTCCCTTTGAAAAAGAAGAGGCAGTCTTTAAAATCCGAAATTGAAATTGTCATTTACCTCTCTACCTAACTATCTCCCTTCTTAATAAACCTGTTTCTGTCACCTTTCTTTGTAATCATTTCCATACGTATTTAGGGTAGTTTTTTCATCCACATATTGTTGAATGCTTGATTCCATAGAATAAAACATTTTATTTTGAAAGCATTGCAAACAGCCTTTTTAATCATTGATTACTTATCTTCATTTCCCCTCCTTATTACTGAAACTGTCATAGGAAACCTTCATAAATAACCTAAAATCTCTCCTCAGTTAATCTGGTACAACCCCTGAAAGTTTGAGTTTCTCAAAGCTTTAATTCAAATGTTGGGTAAAGAGAATTTCAGTGGGGAAGGAGGGAAGAACTGCATCCTGATTTTGATACTGTTAATCAAGAACATTCAACTTCTGCTCCCAGTCAAATCCTTCCTTCTTTTCTCCTGTTTTGGCTGTGTTGCTGTCTGGACTTCAGAGCTTGTTGCCCACAGCTGGACAGAAGTGTCAGATGCACAGGGGTGAGGGCTGGGCAAGCACTGCCTCCTGCTCACCTCACAGAAAGCGCTATCAAAAGTAGGTGGGAGCAAAGTGTGCTTGGATCATCCGGTATTTTTTTAATACCACAGTGCTGTTAATGGTGTTTACCAGAAGATGGTTCTCCACCCACTCCCTTTATTACTTGCAGATGTCTCTTTCACCCTTACAAATTGGGACTGCTAGTTTTAAAATGTTGTTGTCAGTTGTCCTGAGAGAAATAAACTCTTCTTCTCCACAAATCTATTTCTTTCATGTTGCGTTATATTAGCTCTGCATATGGTTTTCTTTGTACCACACACCAGTTCATTTTTCCATTTCACAATTATTAACCCCCCCATTTTTTTCGCTGTACTATTACTTCTTAGTATTGTGGTTCACAGGCAGCATCACACCAATAGCTCCAATTTTAAGTAGCATATCATATTTCTCATATTTCTTTTCCATTTACTACACTTAATTCAACAAAAGCAAACAAATAGCAAACAATCCTGTCCAGTACAGCTGTAGTATTCGTTAGTTTTTAGTTCTTTTCCTTCCTTCTTCATTTTACAGAACTTTCTTTGTCTTGCCAAATGTTGGGCTATAGTATTTTACCACTTCCTGTTTTGTCTTATAAATTGACATATTTATTTATTCTTTACCAAAAGAACATTTTTAAATCTTTGGCAATTTTCATTTAAAGCACAGTATTTTGAGTGCATATGACTGCTCAGATAATGTTATAACCCACTTAAGTTATGTTGCTGCCTCGGAAGTCCAGTTTTCTAGACAGGATTTCCAGGTGTCTGTCCACAGAAACACTGTGGAAGGATTTTATGGCTGTCTCTAGCTTGCTGATGGGATATTATACCACAGATGGATCCAGGCTTTCCTTGGAAGTGCACAGCAAAGGATGAGGGCTGATGGGAACAAGTTGCTACAAAGGACGTTCAAAGTAGATATTGGAGAAAAAATAATCCACAGTGGGGCTGGTTAAGTAATGGAACAAGTTGCCCACAGAGTTTGTGGAATCTCCATGCTCACGGATATTCCAAACTCAAGCCCCACTGCGATTTGATCTAAATTTCAAGTTACATCTGACTTTGAGGCTGGCCCTGCTTTGATCAAGGTCTTGGACTGGGTGGAGGTCCCTTCCAAATAAAATTATCTTGTGGTTCTATGACAGAGCTGCAGAGGGTCAGCTCACTGCAATGAGCAGACGCTCTTGAGGACATACCTGCAAAGGTATGGATAGGTGAGGTGGCAAGGTCACTAGTAGTACCAATTTGTGCAAGTTTTGTCTTTTTGTGGCTCTGTAACCTCTTCAGAATCACTTCACCTGTGCCTGAACAGCTTTTCCAAATTGCGTTGCTTGTTATTTTGTTCTGCATTCCTCCTAGAGTAAGAACAATAATTACAGGGCAAGTCACATCAGCTGACTGCCACCTATGCAGTAAAACTTTGCAAGGTCATCATGGTTTACTAGCTCCCACAGGGTCTCCTTTCCTCCTGCAAGTATAAAATGATTCTACATATCTGTTTGATCTGTGTCCTAAGGTAACATAAGAGCCACACAAAGAGCTAAAAACACTACTGGAAATCAAAGAGTTTGAAGCCATTTTGAACTGCAATTGTAATGTAGCCTGGCTCCCCCTGCAAAATGTTGCATTTTTGAATCTGTTTACCCTTCCACCTTGGAAAGTACAATTCCAAGATAATTTCAGTCAAACAACAAGAGAACAGTGCAAGTGGTGAAACTGCCCTGCAGCTATTGGCAAGTCAGGGCAGTGGTGCTACCGGCCTCACCTGGGCATTTTGGCACTGGTGTTCAGGACGGTATTTGTGTGGTGTGTGTACGCATGCATTTCTGAGGAGCAGACCTCTCAAGAGAGTTAATGTGCATGTGCTGAGCACTGATGGCTGAGTGTCTACTCAATGAATTAGTGACAGTCTATAGGTGCTCTAAGTTGGAGGGAATTATGTCCTAGAAAGGCTTCCATATGCATAAGGTTGTTTCTGTGTAGGAGATGCACTCCCACGGTATTTCAGCCACCTACCTCACCTTTCTGAGAAAAACAAACAAACAAACAAACAAAAAAACACCTCTAAATTATCCATTCTGTTTATTTGCAATGCACTGTGTAAAATGCCAAGTAATTATGGTTGCTAAGAGCCCTATTATTCCTTAGTTCTATACTAATTTCAACTGAATTAAGACTTTGGAGAAGTGAGGAAGCTGATCTTTTAAAACTCCACTTGCTAAAATTATCTTTTCAGGCTTGGACATAATTATGCTTAAGTCCATGGGAAAAATGTGAAGCTGGTTTTATGATGAAGCAGTACTTTACAAATTTATGGGAGTTTTTTTTTTACAAACATTGCTTCATTTTTAAAAATTCATGCATTTTAATTAGCTTAAATGAAATATTTTATATGCCTAATAAAAATAAATGGACATCAGACTTCCATAATTTCCTTTAACTATTTATTATTTCTATCAATTTATTCATTATTTCTATTTGTTTTTGTATTGTTTATATTCTTTTCATATTATAGTATTTTTCACATCAGATTTCTTTTGAAAGTAGACATCTGGTGCTGACTTAGTTTCAACCCACTTTTAAAGTAAATGCTTGTTTCACATAATTTTTTCACATAAAAAAGATTATTTCATGAAAATTGTTAAAATAATAATGTATCTTTAAATACAAATATCTGTCTTGCATGATAAAAAACTTGTAGATCATTTCACTAAAAATATATATAACACAAAAAGAAAAAAAAAACTCATGCTTCTTTAAACAACCATTTAGTCACAGTTCTACACAGTTACAGATACATTTTTATTTCACTACAGTGCTGTCACTTCTTCATAAGGTTAACGTGAGCAGTGTCAGGAGTTCTCTTCTCATCAAAGAATTTAGGAAGAATGTGGTGTTCAAGTAGTTTGTCTGTGTGTGTTGCTACAGAGGCTTGAGTTGATGTGTTACAAAATCTCTTTTGGGCGTAGCTATGTTTGTAATGTAAAAGAATGTTCTCAAAACTAAAAGCAAAAGCACACTTGGGAAAATATTTGGATTTTTCTAATGCCATACGCACCACCTTTCTTCTGGTGTAATGATGAATTCTCCGTAAACACAGAAGCAATAGAGTTCCACATTAGCTCATAATAACACATATTCTGCAGCAAAAACATACTGGATGCTCAAATAAAAAATAAAGACTTTAAAATGAAACAAATTACATGTAGTGGATATTAAAGACATAATTGACCTCCTAAGCATGGAAAAATCATAGTATGACAACTTGCAAAGTTTTGTTTATTATTTAAACAAAATTAGAGACTCAGGCATCATAGCAGTGCCACAAATTAATATAAAATAGCTCTGATCATAGTTATTGAGTCCTTTGACTTTTCTTAATAGATTTTACAAATTTGGCAAGCTGCAAAAATGGACAGTTGATCATTATGTGTGTTCTAAAAACTTGGTATTTTATTTTATTTTATTTCTTTAAAGATGAGATGCACTGAAAGTCTCTTTCCTCCACAGTGGATATTCCATTGCTTTAGATAGAAAATGCTGTTACTAAAATTTGATAGAAGCAATGCACCGACATTTTTATTTTCTTTTCCACAGATTACGATGCTTGGTGAAGCAGCTGGAGAAGGGTGACATTAATGTGGTGGATTTAAAAAAGAATATTGAATATGCAGCATCTGTGCTGGAGGCAGTTTATATCGATGAAACCAGGTAAGTCAGAGAGAATAGAACCGTAGAATGGTTTGGGCTGGAAGGCACCTTAAACAGCATCTAGTTCCAACACCTCCCAGTAGACCAGGTTGCCCAAAGCCCCATGCAGCCTGGCCTTGAATACCTCCAGGGATGGGATATTCACAGCTTCTCTGGGCAACCTGTGCCAGTGCCTCACCACCCTCTGAGCAAAGAATTTCTTCCTAATATTTAATATAAACCTACCCTCTTTTAATTTAAGACCATTTTAGTTTTAAAAAGGAAGAAATGTTGGGAGTCACATTTTAGAAATATAGTCTTTGCATGTAGTTGTAAATGATGTGAGCTAAAGGTCTCCACAAATCAGTAGAACAATATATGGCTTTTAGGTCTCTTAGTGACAAGGTTAAAGCAAGTGAAATTCTAAAGGTCAGGTGTAGCTGTCTGGAGGGTTTGCTCAGTGCTTATCTCCCTCACTTGTCATATGTCCATGGTATAAAGTCACAAGAATTTTCTGAAGGAGGGATGATGGGTTTTCTTTCCCCCAGAGGCCATATACTGATAGTCATTCTGAGGATTGTATCTCTGAAAAAAAAAAGATCTGTCTGGGAATGATGTGCTCACAGAGATGACTCAGGATATTAAAATCTGTCCCCTTAATACATAAATTCATGAAAAGCTGTGATTTATTTTATAGTATTTGATGCTTTGTTTATGATTATTGTTACTGGCAGTATGACTGGCAATCATCTTTAATGTGGGTTGACTTGAATGAAATTAGAAGTTCTAAGTATTTGGCTTCTTGAAAGAAATTTAAGATATGTACTATAATTGATGTTAACTAGCCAACTTACAGTTTTTATTTCAACTTGCTGGCCTCTTAAAAGTTTTTTTTTTTCTTTTTTTTTTTTTTTTTTCTAAGCAGAATGTTCTCATAAAATTGTCTGTCAAACCTTCTTCAGTACATCTGGAGCATACAGTCTATGTCTAGTCTTGATTCCATATGATATTTAGGAAGTCTGCCATCATACTAATTATTGCATGGACCTAAGTATGTCAGTTGCTCTCTTGCAAGTATGAAAATTTGGTACATCATTTAAACTACAGCTCTAGCTTTTTCCTATTTATTTTCCTTTGATGTGTATGATTCACTCACCAAACCTTGCAAGTCCATAATCTGGAGCACCTACTATTGGGTGATAGAAAGCCTACCCATTTGGACACAGAAGGATGAAAACAATAGCAGATGAAGCTGGCATCAATACTCTATTTTTCCCAGATTACACTACAGACTAGGTTGGCAGAATCACTTACACCGGTGTCCTGCCTTTGGAGTTAACACACATTTAGTTCTGTAAAAGATGATAAAACAGTGGTAAGCAAGGAGACTTCCTGAGGAGCCTGTCAACCACAGTATCATTCTTAGGGACACTGTCAGAAATATTGTTAGTGATCCCAAGTTAAATGCACAACTTGAAAAGCATCAGAAATCTCAGTGAATTTGAAAGGGCTTATGTTTACAAACTCAGTTAAATTAAGCTGAACTGAACAGACTTGGGCAAAACAGCTTGTGTGAGTTCCAAGGCACCTGGGCCTGGTGTGAAAACTGCATGAAATTAAATAGAATAATTAAAAATGCTGGTAGTTAAATCAGGTTATATGATACTGTGCATATATTTATTTCTGAGACAGGTATCTGTGTTTGTTCTAATTTATTGAATACTTCTCCGATACAACCTGAAACTGAGCTCAAATTTCGGTATCATTCACTATACCAATGCATTAAGCATACAGTTTATATAACTCCTTGCATACCTATACCTATATTTTTGAGATATAGGTAGACATATAAAGCATGTTACCTATGCTATGGGTAATATTTAAGAATGAAATAACTTTAATAAAACCAATTTTTCAACATTTATTCTTATTTATTGTGTTTTGCACTTTATACCCCATATTCTTCATTTTTGTTTATAGTGTTTCAGCTTGTTTTCAATCTGGAGTAATGTAGTCTCCATTAGATTCAGACTTAGAGTGAGGCACTGTTTGGATCTGGTGGCCTTTGTGTTAAATTTATGCTAGGAATACAGACTGAGCTTCCACTTCTTAGTTGTAAAATATTATCTATAAAATTGTTTCATTTTTTTTTTCTCTTCCTCATTAAAAACAATATATAAATTAAGACACTTATTATGTGGCAGAGTGAAACTGTAGTCTCAAGTGATTCTTTCATAGTAAGCTCTTTTGAATGCCAAACTGTAAAGGTAATCATGCTTTAAATACCACAAGCAGTATTCTGTAGTCTAAATCTGTGCTAAATCATTTAAAGAAAAACTTGGAGAAAAAATTTCTCCAGCTTCTGGGAAACTAATTCTTAAGAAAGAAAAGCAGCATATCAAGTCAAATGGTGATTGAGACTGGAGTGAGCTTGTGTGGTTATATTTGTCCTTTATCCTCCCAAAGAATACAGGTTCTTTGTCCTATGTAGAGCAACTGCAGTCAGGAGTCTGGAACTGGGTTAACCGTACCCACTAGAAGATTAGAAATAATAGTTTAGTTCATAAATAAAATGACCTGTTCCAGCTGAGCCTGAATATGCACTTCTATATGTTGCAAAGTTCAACTGGTTTCTGCAAGTTTTCTCAGACACGGATTGTTGTATTGATGAAAGTAATTGCAACAGCATACAACAATAAGAATTTATACACCTAGCAGAGCAGTGAGAAAACTGTCTGAGTACTTATTACTTCTATTAAGTAGGTCCCAAAAGAAAGCTGCATACTTCATGGGATATAATAGTTCCTGAAACTTGACTTATAAAACAGAAAATGCAATGATATCTGGTTGTACGAAGTATTGTAGGATTAGGACCAAAAGTTCGATACAGAGTGCCTTCAACTTGCATGAAAATACCCCTGCTTTTTATTTGCCCATACTTCAGCCCTGAGATTTGTCCTGATTAATTGATCTCATCTTCAACCAGCCACCCAAAACTGGATCCTGTCTGTCACGTTCTCTTCTTCCCCTTTCTGGGAGACAGACCTCAATATCAGCTGAGAGAAGGTTCTAAATATCTCTACAGTCAGATTAGGAACAGTAACGAAGAGAAAGTTTGCCATCTAATGCATCCCTTATGTTATGATTTACAACCTATTTAACAGCATAATAAAATTTATTGCAGGGAATACTTCTCATCTGGAAGCATCTCTGCAGGCTTCAAGGCCTGGAATATAGAGGTAAAATACAGGAATGCATCCTCTTATTAGGATCTCCACAACTGAATGAAAGGAGAATTAGAATGCAAACTTTGGCTGCAGTCAGAGGTTGCTCAGCCACACGTGGACCAGTTGTCCCACCCCCTTTCTCTTGAAGGACCTTCTGCAGTTTTAGACAGGCAACTTACACTAGGAGAGATCCGTTTTTTCCTGTTACTGTATTTGAGATTTGATGCATTTTGTTGTGTATGCACATGCATGTACAATCAAACGTGTAAACTGTCAGCACTTTGAATCTTATTTAGCATGCAAACAGCATCTGGAAATAGGCTACAGAATTCAAACCCTTTAGCCAAATAAGAGGTATCTTTCTCAGATCCTCTTATTTGCCTTCTGTCTGTTGCTCTGCACTGTAGCGTTTAATCTGAGAATAAAATAGTAGGTGTACCTAGTTTTTAAAAATGCTTATATCCATACAAGCTCTTTCTAAAAATGTAGGCAGATGGGTTGTGGAAAAGGCAGAGAAATAACACATCAGGTTTTATTTATGGAGATCTGTGAGCAGAACTCTCAGAACTGTCTGGCTTCTAAGCTGTTCCTTAGAAACTAGCCAGACAGTAGGAATAATATTCCAAAATTATGAGAAATTGGTTTGGGGCACTAGTTGTCAATATGCCTTGTGAAGGGTTCTGAGGTGATGGGAAGTTGAAAAGCACAGAGAAATCATGAGTATATATGCGCTGCTTTCCTCTGAGCTTAATTAACTGTGTCCCCATGTTAATTAACAAGCTTCTTTAATGGGTGCTTTTTAGGACTGTTGCATCTCTCAGTACAGAGTAAATGTGAGCCACACTAAATGCTTCCTTGAAAGAAAACTAGCACTTCAGTCACTGAAGAGGAGGTTTGTTGTCAGCTGAGAACAATCAGTGAACATCTTCCAGTTCCAACCCCTCAGCAGATCTCCTGTGTGGAAGAAGTTCAAACTTACTCAATAGGTGTTATGAATAATTCTGACAAGTCTTGCAGAATTGTCTCCGTTTGTACCTGACACTTGGCTCAAGGTAGTGGAAGAAGGATTTTTGGAGTCAAACAGGAAATAAATACAGGCTGATAATTCAGTCAGGACAGCTGTTCCATTCCTTGTAAACATAGCACTTTATCCATGCTAAGTGAGAAGAAAATAAGTCAGATAAAATGTGTATGGAAATTACATGATTACAGGAAAAAAAAAAAAGCATTTGAGAGGCAATAAAACCTTAAAATTTAAACTTCTTGTGGTGAACATTTTTAAGTCATTCTCGATAAAGTCAGAATATTTTGTTCCAATCATGGTCTTATTTTACATTTTTAAAGTGCTTTAATATTTTATCAAATAGACTTGATTTCAGGAAGATATTTATCTGTACCATTTCAATTCCACACCTAGATATTAGTTTGTTTTAGAGCGTATAATGCCCTTTAAGAAGGCTTTAACCTTTTGAAAACTTTTTTGAAAGTAGACCATATTTCAGTAATATATGAATTAGATCTGTTGTATATAGCTAGCAATTGCTTTGAACATCTTTGTTTGATTCCACAAGAAAAAAATAACAAATACGAGTTATTGCCACATTCTTGAAAGAGAAAGTTAATCTCATTAAGGGTGTTATAACAATATGTGTCATCTGTTTGCATGAGAGATTTGGAAATACTGAAGGTATTTCAATGATACTATAATGCTAAACAGAGTCCTTGAGAAAAAGCTCTTACTAAAAAATGTACACATTCTGATACATATAGTATTAGTGAAAAAGGAGGTCATTAAACCCAATCTTTGTGACTGCTGTTATAATAAGCATCTTGGACCATACTGAATTTCAGTTCACTGCTCTATTAATGCACCGAGTATTTCTGCTGTCACCAAACATCAAGCAGGGACAAACAAATCTTCAAATTGAGGACAAAAGGGAAAAGCTTTAAATTGGGATTGTGTCACTTGCAAGAGTTAGAGTTAACATCACTGCATATCACCAAATGCTGGCATGACTCTTAAGAGTACACCACAGAAGTATTTGTGATAGGAATGTGAACATGTATCTTTGTCACATGGAGTCTAAAGAAAAAGAAAGGAGCAACAATTTGGCTAGATGCTGGTGCTCATAGAGCTCTGTGTAATATAATGAAGTTTACCAACTAAATTAAATTCTCCCCTGATTCCCAGAGATCCCAGGGTGAGGAATGATCAATGTAGCCTATTTTTAGGCAACTTCCAGTACACAACTTTAATTATATTTATGAGCAGAATGCTGTTGCCTAGTGGTTTCAAGGTTCTCTGTACCGCAACAAATTGAGTCCATGGCAGCAGATCTGTCTGAGACTAGTAATTAGTAATCTCCAAAAAATAATTAACTGTTATACTAATATGGTACCCTTGTGCCTTCTCTTTCACTTTCTTATCTTTCTTAGATTTAGCAGCTTCTCTGTATTTTAAAACAAAATAATAACAAAACTCAGTGAAGGCTTTATATATATATATATATATATATATTTATTTATTTATTTCACAAGCTATATTTTGTATTGGTGTTGCAAGCTCTAAATGACCACTAAATCAGCATGGAATAGCTGCTGCATAGCTTAGCATCTCACAGCAGGAGTTGGTTGCTTAACATTACAGGGCCATTTGCATTCAGGTCCCACTTACACATCGTGTACAAAATACAGTTGACTTTGTGAATCATGTTTCACTGATTGTAAGGCTTTGCTTATGGAAGATGTACTAATCAAGACACCGTTATCTATTCAGGGTCATCACTGGAGACACTCACACTGGCAAACCTTTGCAGGTTCAAGGGCTGAGAGAGAGAAATTCTATTACATCAAAGAGATTTAGGTTGCTCAGTTTTTAAAAGTGTATGTTCCCAATCTATGTACTGGAAAAGACAGATTTGTTCATTTACACATGAAGGTAACTGTGTTTCATTCTCAGTGCATTAGGACACTCAGTCAATGATGTAATTTATTTTAGTTCAGTTGTCATCATTGAGGAACTAGACAATATTACCCCTCAAAATTAACTTTTTTAAAAAAATCAGAGAAAGTTTAAAGAAAATAATCTTCTTAATGATACAAGGATAAAACAAGAGGAATGGGATATTTGATTCGGTAATTATTTACCAGATGAAAAATATGGACTTTGAGCCCTCTCTGAGATGACTTAGTGGAGGAGAGATCAGAGTTGACAATTATTAAGCATGACAATTAATTGACATGAAGTTAAATCTTAATCTTAAGTATTAACAATTAGACAAGCATGCTCTGAGTGTGTATTGCTGTCCTCCATATTTTTTTTTAACATTTTGCAATGTTTAACCCATGGTTAAATATTCTTTGCTGAAGTTGCTTTGCCAGTAATAAATGTATCATTTGAAGAAAATCATTCAGTTCATCCATTAAGCGAATCCATAAATGATACCAAGAAATCATTCAGAAAAAGCTTGTTGTATTGAGATTAAGTCAGTGTATTTCACCTGTATAGAAGATTAAGATAAACCTTCAAAATCTTTTGTACTAAGCCAAAGGCTATTTTGAAAGGAAAGTTTAAAATAACATCAAAATTATTTAAAAACAAAAAAAAACTGAGGTTACTGAAAATCTGTTAAATTCTGACTACAATTCTGCAGTTCATTTCATTTAGGATATTTAATAAATAGGCTGCATCCCTTTTCAAAAGTTATTGAATTTTTCTATCTCAAAGTTATTACTATTAATTTATTTGAGAATCATGGCTCTCAGTAGTTCCTATCCAATAGAGCTTCCAGAATAACATGTTAAAGCAACTGAATAAAAATGGGAAAATATATCAGTTTACAGATATACTCCTGGGAAACAAAAAAATAAAAATAAAAAAATCCTGACCTGAATCTTAAGATTGTTGATGGCCTTTGATATGTAGGTCTGTATTTCTGAATAGAAAAGGTAGTTGAGAGGCAGCATGTGTCAATAAGTGGATGTTTCCAGTAAAAATGGCCCTTCCCCCATCAGTTATCTGTTGTTGTAATAATTGTATTTCATCCAGAGTCTTTGGTGTTTATTGTAGCTAATTCATCTTTATCTGAGGACAATTCTTCTAAGAATGTGGTAAATTTTAAGAGTGTGACATGTTTGTTAATGCACTATTTTTTTAGAAAGGCCTTTATACACTAAAAGCGCACCACAATAATTTTTGCAATTCATTTATCTTTAGTGGAAGTCAAGAGTTTTTTTTTTTTTTTTTTTTTTTTTTTTTTTACTGGAAATAAGTGGAAATTGTAAGGGAAGATAGAGGATGTAAATAGAAAATAAATATATTGATTCATGCTATTTCAGGAAGATAGTGAGAAACTACAACACAATTAATTGATGAAAATGTGAATTCTATTTTTGGACCTTCCAAAAATAAGATAGGACTTTGATGAATTTACTGTTAAGGAGTTGGTCATCAGTGTGATTGATTGGCTAAATGATGAAGAGTCAATTCTTCTTCTGGCCCCCATAAATGCATCATTGCGTTGTTTAAATCTTTCACCATCTCTGTTAAGCAGAATGACTGATCGGCACTGATGATTTTTTTTTCCCTGTAGTGATTATCTAATTTTTTTTTTTTTTCATTTGCTATTATTTCTTCCCCTCCACAATATATCAGATACGTATTCCTAAGGGAAAAGAAATGTACTTCTGACTAGTCCATTACCATATTTAAAATTCTGATTAAATGAAAAGAGAGCTAGAAATTATCACTACTTGAATTTTGAAGAATTATTCTTGACAGAAAAACACGGTACTATGACAAGAAGATCAGGTTATTAGTTACTATGACTGCAGCATTAATTGATTGCTAAGCTGAAATGCCATGGACCATACCTTACCATATTCCCACTACTGTCAATGGGAGCTCCAATCATGCAATGAACAGAATTAAATAACCTAAGCCTCCCCCTCTCCTTCCTACACATATCTCTTCCACATATTGCATCTACTTAATAGGCTAATGATATATGGGGAAAATAATTGTATGTAACCCTGCAATTCTGAATTTGTGTTGAAGTAAAAGTACTTTCTGTGGACCATGCTGTTCAACCTTCTTTGTTTGTTTGTTAGCATTTAAAAGTTTTGCTTAGTTTCAGGGAAGAAAAAGCTAAATCATGTGCCCTGGTATATATATTTAATTAAACTGGGCTATTGGAGTTCATGCTTCCCAGTTGAAGGGATTCATATTGGTACAGTTTTTCTTCTTGACACTTGTTATTTTAGTCATTATTTTTTCTGATGGCATTTTTGAATCTATGTAAAGTTTTATATTGCAAAATGTGTGTTTTTTTAAAAAAACAAACAAACAAACTCTGTAACATTTGGCATGAAGTTTAATGGTTTAACAATGTTTGTCATTGTAAAGGCATTCCGAATAATCCCAAATAATTTACCTGTTCACCTGTGATCCATGAAGTAGCAGGTTGGAGCTGGAAGTCTACATAATAGAATTATAGAACGCAAAATTATGTAAATATGTTTTCCTTTTATCTAGAAAGTAATAACTTTCACTAGGCAAAACCCAAGCACTTCCTATTCAAACTTCCTATTGATTCACTGGTTTTACTGAAGCTTTTAAATCTGTGCATTCTATGTAGGTGTGCATTCTAAGTAGATATACATTAAAAAACCAGTAGTATAAATGCTCAGGAATAAAATTGTTCTTAATATACATTTCTGATTATTAGTTTTTTTCCCCCAGTAATTATAGAAAATGTTGCATTGTAGAATTTTTTTCAAAGCAATGATGATGTGATAATGCTTAGTGGTTGCACCAGAGTGACATCATAATACATCTGCTGGGAGCCAGCCTTTTTTTCAGTTAAGTTCTGACCAACAGGAACAGCAAGACGGACAGGCATGTAGAAGGGGCTCTGTCATCTGCTTAGTTCACTCTAGTGATTTGCATGTACAGAATAGCAGCCAGCAACCAAGATTAAAAGTAGCTCAACATAAAAACAAGATCCATGTTAAAAAGCAAACTAATAATAAACGGTGGCTCATCAAAATCAAAATATAATTCAAGGGGGATGAAAACACAAATTTTAGCTACTGCTATAGTGTAAGTGGTAAAATATTATTAATACTTCTTGTTAATATGTGTGAGTTTTGATGCTTCTGCTGAAGGTTCTTTGTGTTACTTTTAGTAAAATTTATACATGTATTGTTTACAAGTATGTATTATATAGAAGTACTGATAAAACCATTTCAGATTTTTACATCTTAAGGTATAAATTTGGGTAATTTCAAAGAAGTGTTTTCATAATCAGTAAAAAGGTGAACAATTAAAGATATATTTCACAGAATCCACAAGATGGCATATGTATACATATATATATACACACCCATGGAAATGTAATGGAAATACTATATTTTTTAATCAAGGTATAGATAGATGAATAGAAGTGGACAAAAGTAATGAACTATGAAATTAATTCAGTATTGGATTCAAACAATTTGTGATAACTAAGCGTACTATGCATAGTGTAATGTATAAAAAAATAATTTCTTTACTAAACAAAATTACCATCAAATTATAGATCCATCTAACCATCCACTTATTCAGCTGTGTAGATCCATAGATGAACCCTGTCTCTGTAATTACTGAATAATGACAGTCATTAGTTAATTTATTCAAAGGCCATTTCTAGCAATGCATATGCCATGTGTAATTTTCCCCAATATGAATCGTATAATTCAAAAGGTCAGGAAGATGTAAAAAATAGACTGTTACTAGCTCTTACTTCCTATCCTTAAATGTTGCCTCAGTTAGGCTTCTGAAAAGAACTAATTCTTCTGGAGAAGTTATTGAGGTTATATGTTGAAGGTGTTCTGATCTGAGGTATCTGTAAGAGCTGATATTTACAAAGGATTGTGCTTACACTGTAATTCTGTGTTACAGTTGCTTTCCTACTGATTTGAGTAGGAACCAGAAACACTTAATCTCTGTCTTTCACATAAAACATTGTTCAGTCACCTCTCATCAGAAAGGAGTGCTGTCACGAAAATTCCTGGAGTGTTCAGGAAACTGAGCAAAAGATCTTGGTTCAACACTTTTTTCAAATTCTGGTTTCTCTGTTCTGTCTTCATAAAGTAACTTCATTGCTATCATGTACAGGCTGAATAGTCCTCCTGCTTTACAAATGAATGGTTAAAAAAGTTAGAGAAACTGCAGTCTGTCTTGCTAGCCTTAATTCTTACTCCAGTGGCTAATATCTGCAAAGTTCAGGACTTAGTCCCAAATTCAGTTCTGCACCAGACTATAGCAAATGTATGTAGAGTTCTTCATGCAGTGGGCTCTGAGATAGCCTAATGGCAGTGGTCCTTTTATTGCTGGAATAATTTCATGTCATTTGAGTAGCATTTTGGATAGTTATAGAACTGTTTTAGGGATTGTAATGTTTATTCCTGATTATACTACAAATACATCAAATACCAAGTATTCATCAGAAATAAAAAAGTACTGATCTCTCCAGGGATATTTAATATCAGCATTAGACTAGTAGAGATTTAAGTGGACTATAGCATAGTTTTAAATTAGTGGAATAAAATCAATCTATAGCTTTTGACCTATTGACAGTCTTAGACTGAGTTCAGTTTTGCAAGATAATTTACCCAAATACTTTCTTCTGCAGAAGTCCTGCTCCTCCAACTTAAATTACTGACTTCTGGTGAGTTTCCCACTGCCAGAAAAATCTCATAATTCTTATCCATTCCGCTCCTCCTGCGCCCTGTGTTGAAGACACTTGTAGTCTAACATTTTATGTCTGTAAGAAATAGGAATATTCCTGCTCTTATTTCAGTAAGCAGTGTTGATGCTGGGAGAATTTTATGTTTGTTTTTTTTTTTTTTTTTTTTTTTTTTTAAATCCTAGTTGTCAAGTCCTACAAATCCTATGTTTCATTGTTCACTAATAATTTGTATGACACATCTGGCATCATGCTTCCTACTAGGCATTGTCCTATAATCCCTCAGGATTAGATGTACATTTGGACTCCATCAGCCATGTTTTTGCTCAATTCTTCTATATGCCAGAAATGACCTGGATTAGGCAAGGATTTGAAAATGGTGATGAAGGGAAACAAAGAAAGCAAAAAGTGTGAAAGAGCTGTTAAAAATATATGAAAGTGTACAGATAGGAGGAAGAATCAATGGAGTTATATATAAGCAAATCACACTTAAATATACCTCGTCCACCATTGCTTTGTGTCCAATTCATGGAGACTCAAGTATTTTCAGAAAGACATCACCAGAGAAATAGATCTACATAATCAAATAATGTCTGCAATTAAATTGGTGCTATTTTAATAAAATATTTTTAAAGGATGGCATGCTTTATGTGTGTTAAGATCATCCTGATTGAAGTTTCTTGCATACCTTAATGAAGGAAAACTTATTACCAGAATAAATAAGCACTTTGATTCTCAGAAAACCCCAGCAGATGAGTGATATGGGCAGGTAATAGCAAGAAAAAAGCAGTTTTCATATACTGATATGTTCATAGAAGTGTAGAATTGAAGTATTGAGTCTGTTTTAGGAGAATATTTAGTTACATGTTTCTTCTAAATAAATTGATCTGCAGTTCTGTTTAAGTGAAGTTACTTTTTCCATTCTGCAAAAGGTACACATAGCTTTTCTATATTTTTAAAAAATTAAGAACATTGACAGCTGACTTGTAATCTAATCTTGTATAATATCTTTACTGTTATGATTTTGTTACCCTTCCTTCAATGGGAATATCAATCTCAAAACAGAAGAAATTCATTCTCATTAATACTTTAATTGTACTGGAATAATGCAATGGACATGTATACAGGGTGTTCATTGAAACTAATTCACCATAGTGTTGTTAGGTAATACAGTTTTCTTTGCATGTAAAACTTTTTGGGTACCATTTTGGAAGATGGATCAGATGGGTCATTGGTATTCTTTGTTATTGCATCAACCCACCCTTTCTAGAGGCATTTGTGTCAGTCACTCTTATAAACCTCACCTTGGGACTTCATCACTCATTATTACGCTTCAATCCACCAAAGCTGTTAATGTCACATTGGAAAATCTTTCACTTGCCTTTCCCTGGATACCTTGCATTTGAGCATCTTTCACCTACTGGAATATGAACAGGGGAAGAAAGGAAGACACCTGCTGTGCCTACCTTCCTGGAGGCCTGAGTATGTCTGCCAGAGAAGCATTTGAAGATGTACTAAGTTAATTCTGTAGACAACCTCTGCTCCTGTTAAATTAAGTTTTGTTAGCTGTTCACATGTCCATACACCTTTTGCTTCAATCTGCCATCTTCTCAGTTACCTTTTATTAATTTTTTAGGAGGCTCTTGGACACTGAGGATGAGCTCTCTGACATCCAGTCAGATTCTGTCCCGCTGGAAGTGCGGGACTGGTTAGCTTCTACATTCACGAGGGAAATGGGAATAGTGAAGAGGAGACCTGAAGAAAAACCCAAATTCCGAAGCATTGTGCATGCTGTACAGGCTGGGATTTTTGTAGAAAGGTGAGAGCTATTTTTTCAATACAGCAAGCATTGCATTTAACCACAGTGCCTGTTGCTGAAGATCCCATAAAATGGTGGGAGAAGCCTGAAGCAAATCTTTGAGGCAGATTTTAGGTTCAACTTCTGTAATCTTTGTATTTTTATGTACAGAAATCCAGATGAGACCTCTACTTTTGTGATGAAATCTTCTGGATTTTGGAAAATTCTGGTGATAAACATTATAGCTTGGAAATTTCTACATGAAAATGTACCAAAGACTGCATGAACATAAAACAATAATACCCCAGGAGAAGAGTTTTTCTCAGAAGTTCATAAAAAGACTTATGTCATCTTTGGGATCAGATCCTCAAATAGCTTATTGTTGTTTCACAGATTATGAAAGATAAAGTTTTGATGGAATTCTATGGCTGAATATTTTATTTCTTCTTTTAGGATGTACCGTAGAACTTCTAGCATGGTTGGTTTGGCTTACCCAGCAGAAGTGATTGTAACATTTAAGGTGAAAAAAGTTTAATTGTTGTGGAATTTGAATGTATTAGTACTTATTTTTAGTGTCTTTTAGGGTGAAATTAATGCATTTTTTCTACTGAACAGTATTTAGTATTTACTACTACAGAACTGAACACAGAAAACAGAGAACTTTAATAGTTAAAAATTCACAAATAGCATATGATTCTGTTTATTGGTTCACTGTTTAGTTATGATTTATTTTAACAATGTTATTAGAGCATTAGGACAAAATCATACAGAAATTTTTATTAAAATGTCACAGCCATGATTGTATCAGCTCCCACTAGTATGGTTATCAGTGTCTCAGCAGCATTTTTCTCCTTTTTGGAAAGAAAAAGGGGAAGTAGTATTGGGACGGAGCTAACAAAAGAAGCTGCAGCTTATGGAACAAGTATAGTATTTCTGTGAATTTAAGGCATCACTGTAGTTTACCTGTAAGTCAATCTCTTATTTGAGATTCCTATAGCTATGTCAAGTTCCTATGGCTTTGTATGCAATAAAGAACAATATGTTCTGAGAAAGGATGTGGTACCTCATGTTTTTTCCTAACAGCCTGAAACTAGTGTATTATTTACAAATTGCTGTATGTCTATATTGTTAATGACCTTGCATAATAGCATATTTCAAGGACAGACATTCACATTAGCTTCATCAGGTTCTACAGAAAATTTTTACTCAGAATGTTAAATGTAAAAGAGTAAGGCTTTTGATTTGAAGTGCAGAAAGTTGCAAATTTGCATGGGTCATGTTATGAGTATTTTATTCATAACTATCACAACTATTTTCATCATTAATATTGAAATAGTCATCAATGTGATTAACTGAATATTGAAAATTGAAATTTGAATTAATTGAAATTTGAAATAGTCATCAATGTGATTAATGTGAATAATTGACCCCCTTCCCCCCCACCCCCCCCCCAAAATAAACTCCAGACCCACGAAATATCTAAATAGTTTTTTCCAGTGATGAGCTGGAAAACTATTGAAACAGATGGAAACTTCATTTTTCCCCCCCCTCATTTACAGGATGTTGATAAATGGTCTTTTGACGTATTTGCCCTAAATGAAGCAAGTGGAGAGCACAGTCTGAAATTTATGATGTATGAGCTGTTTACTCGATACGACCTTTTGAGCCGTTTCAAGGTCAGAAACTATTTACTAATAAAAATACGTATACAAAAATAAGTATATCAAATTTAAAATATAAGAAAGCCAGGATATATTTGAAATGGTATTTTATTGTACAATGCAGTGCAGAATGTTGTAGAACATGGCAATTGGAACAATTGGAAGATCATAATATGCCAATGGTTTCACTGAATGAAACTTCACCCAGAGCAGGCAAATGTTTCTGCAGCCCAAGAAATTGAATGCTATGTAGACCAATGTCAAGTCAGTTTGGGATGGGATGTTGCTATTGAGCAGTTAAATGCCTTAAGCATTAAATAGATTAAATAGATGGGAGAAAGATTCCTAATAAGGCAGAAAACTGTAGTTAGTCTTACATACTCTATTCATAGCCTAGTTCATAGTGTGTTGGTCAAAACTGTTCAGAGGTTTCAGCTGAACCTTCCTCTCCAAACCAACTTTGATGATACATATAGAGAAGGCTGCTTTTAGATAGTGTTTGCAGGGTGTTGCAATACAATATGGAATATTTATAACCAGCTTTGAAAGGCTGATATTAAAAACCGGGTCAAATGTCAAATTTATCACTATGATAGTACTGAGCTAAAGTCTTAATAGAGTTCAAAACCTCTCCACAGCAAAATTTTGCACCCTTTGAAGAGGCTGGCTCATTTTGAAGTTGGTTTGAATAATGACTTAACCAATACCACAAACTCACCTTTTCCCAGGAGTGCTTTGGGAGCTTGAAGTCAGAACCACATCAGGGCCACCATTAACAGCACAGTCAGAAAGTACACAATGTTATTGGCTTGGTGGGCTAAAACCCATTCTCAACAGCATTGTTTACCTTGCAGGGCTTTTAAATAATAATAATAAAATTATTTAAATAAAGAAAAATCTTAAATAATGATTTAAAAAATCTTTAGGAAAATATCATTTCATTATATGGGGAAAAATGGTGGTGGATAGTACTTGCACTTCATACATTGCTTGGAGGAAGCAGGAGGGAGGGAATGAAGACTATCAGATTCAAGGAAAACTTGTCTCAGGCAATGTAATGCTGATGAAGAAAAAGAAATAATCTTATTTTTTGGCTGCTATCTGTTATACCTTTCTTATATGAGCAATCCATGCATACAGACAGAAACCTCTAAAAACTATTTGATTGATAGGTCTAAAGTCTCTTGTACACTAACCACCTGCTGTGGATGGTGTATGTAGTAGGATGTAACATCTACAAGAATTGGATGAAGACTTCCAGAAGCATATTAGATTTTAGACCTTTACATTTTAAATTATTCTTTTCATATTTATTAACTAAATTCTATGATGTACTTATTTGTGGTTTGTTTATTGCATGATTAACTTTGCATCTGTTGCAAGAAAAAATATTTATTTTAATTTTTGCTTTCCTCCTCCAGATCCCTGTTCCCAATCTTATTACATTTGCTGAAGCTCTTGAGGTTGGTTATAGCAAATACAAAAATCCATATCACAATTTGATCCATGCAGCTGATGTTACTCAAACTGTGCATTACATAATGATTCACACTGGTATCATGGTAAGAAATACTATGAAGTTCAATTTACTTCTTTTTGCAGACTCTCTGATGTTTTGGATAAATGTATATGTGTGTTTTCAGTAAAAAGCTCCCTCAAAAATTATGCAGAGAGATTCCAAACTACCGTTCAGGCTGCGAACTTCATGTCATTTTAACAGTTTTTCCAGCCTGGAAATCTCTTGATGCAGAGGAAAAAAAGGAAAAAAAAAAAAAATTAAACCGTTTTCATTTTTCATTGCCTGGGCTTGTGCATTTTGTATCATACTGAAAGAGGTACATTTGCAGGAGTGGGAATGTGAGAATTTTTGCTTCCACATTGGAGCCTGGGAGGTGTGATCAGGCAAGGAAACTTTAGTATTTGCTGAGGTCTTGGCCATTGAAAAGTATATTGAATCAGTGCAGCCTTACTCAAACACTGGAGCTGCTTTTTCTTTAAGTTTATAACCTTATTTAGGACTGCCTTGTTTTGCATCACTGCAATATCTCAGTATTCTTTAGTAATTATTTGGGAATCTGAAGTTAATTTGTGTAAGCATTTTTACTCTAATCACTTATCTTTCACTTAATAGGAGTAGTGGGAGGTTCCTCACTATCAGTTTGCTCAACACAAGTAAATATTGACTGAAAGAAAATGGACATTTCTGTTATGTTCTTTTGATGATTTTTCTTCATTATGGATATAACCTTTTTTTCTTAAAAACAAAAAACAACAACAAAGCAAAACAAAAACAAAAAGTGGAAAGTGATAGCATGAGATTTCTATTTGCAGAGCCACAAAACAATGCCATTAGACCTTTGGAAATAAAAATTTTCAGGCTCAGTTTAAGTGTTTGTGCTCCAATAGATAGACAATAAAGGAAAATCATTCACGTATGTTCAGCCTTTTCTCACTGAAAGCTTTGCCATTGGCTTCAGCAGAGGCAAGAAATCCCTAGGCATTGCAAGAATTCTATAGCATAAAGGAAGCTTTTTACTTCTAAACGTGTAGGTTTTCAAGCTATGTATTAATGCAAGTGCTATTTATAGAGTGAAGTCTGTAGTCCTCACCAGCCAAGATTCTCTTCAACATTGAAAAATCTTTTTGATAAAGATTTCTATATGAAACCAAAGAATAGGCTGGGCAACCCTCTGCCTCCAAACTACAGTTGTATAAGATGTTCACGTACAGAAAACATATTTTAATAAAAAATCTTGAAGGAATCATGGTTCCTGTCCTAGACTTGTCTTCTACTGTGAGATCAAGTGCAAGTATGAAGTGATGTGAGACATGTCTCTGTTGCAGGATAAACAGCTTAAAAGGGAGAAAAATCCCTTTGTTCTTCACAGATTATAAACATCCCCATTATAAACATCCCCTTGGCCTGTGCTCCTACCCTCTTCAAAAAAGGCAGTAGCATCCCAGATTTTCTTTGTGATGCCAGGATAAGGTTTGAATTTTATGAGCTATCCCACTCAATTTGGGATGTTTATCCATTGACTAAACAACTTTGCAACACGCTTCAGGTGTCTCTGAACACTGAATGAAGGAATATGTTTTGTATTTGAATATCTACAATTTCACCAGGTGCACAGAAGGATAAGAAAGGTCTCTCCAATTGGCAACTTAACCTTGTAACTGCACTTTGATGTGATTTAGACAAATATTTTTAGAAAAGTATAAACTTTGCTGTTACTGTGCTGTAAAAGATCATTAATCTTGCAGTGCCTGTACAAGATATTCCTATAAAATTAGGCCAGTTTTTAAATATTCACATTTGAATTGCTGAATTATGATATTGGAAAGTTCTTGGAAAGTTATCTAACTAGGACAACACTTAGTCAAGAGTGCCTTCAGACAGATGCAATTTGCCAGGCAGAAGAAATGTTTATAGAAATCAGTGTTTGAAAGAAGGCCTAGTGATTCTGCAGCTTGCAAAGTATTTCTGTCCCAAATGTCATTTGCAGTCTGAGAACTCATCAGTATCATGCACAAATGTTCTGCTTAACATTTTTTTTTTTTTCCTTTCCTGTTGCCTGGTTGATTACTGAACTCTACTCAGTAACGATTTGAAGTTGTCTTCTCAAACTATTTTTTTTTTTTCTTCAGATTACTGCATTGGCTTGCAGCAGCTTTTTTATTGCTACTTGCAGTAGCTTTTTAAATTCTGCTATATCATCTAACAAATTCTTGTATTTGGATGATATTCACATCAGTTTGTTGCAATTGTATAACAAATTTCTGTGAGTTTTGCAGACTGGTGTGTGATTTGAAATTCTTGTGCTTTTACTGTATCTTTTCAGAGTTCTGAAAGACATACAGAAGCAAATGTTAGAAAAAGGTTTTATAAAATCCTTTTTATGACTCCTCTTGAGGAGGTCATACATTTTTTATCTTTTATGGGCACCTGGAATACAGCTATATTTTGGCGTTTGCCAAAATGCTTGGCTGTTCAGAACTTATCCTTTTCCGCAAGCCTGTAAAAAGCTTTCAGTGAAGAATAACACATTTTCAGTCTCATTTAAAGAAATAAAATGTTCATTATATTTTCCAGAAGATATTGGCTGTCTATCTTAAGAAAAAAGATTCAGACACTTCAGATGTGTGTTAGAAAGTTAGATATCACAGATGGCAGACAATCTATTAACCTCCCCAAGAGTTTAAATCCCAGATGATACAACTAAAATATATATCTCAAGCTAGCATTTATGAAGGCTTCATCTTTATAAAGATTCAAGAATCCAAGTCTCAGGGAATACATCTTGTAAAGAACTTTTGAGTCATCGATCATCTTCCCACCATCCCTTTTCTCCTCCCACATACCTGTATTGCTCAAATGAAAGGAAAAAAATGTCTTTACTGTCAACAAGTGTATTGTCAGACTCCTGTTCTTACTCATTTTTTAATCCACTGTTGTTTAAAAAAATAGTTTGAACCAGAGTTCATGAAAAGTTGAAATGCATCTATTTAGTTATAAGAAATTTATAGTACTGCAAAACATTTCTCAATAGAAGAGATCTTTTCCAAGAGTTGTTACACCTGCATCACGCAGTATCTTCCAGGACGGAAGTAGATTCCAGCTCTTTGTAGTCTGTCAGAATTCCAGATACAAGAGACTGCTTTTCCCTCTCTCTTTGAAGAAACAATTCTTAATATTCTCTCTAAGAGCTTTCTCCTGCTTCCTTAGGAATCCTTTAGCTAAATGGTTCTCTGATGTGCAGATTTTAATACTAATCTGAATTTTGACTGTACTGCTACAGTGTCTAGAATACTTGCCTTCATATAATATGGTATGAAAATTCTGTATAATCTATAGATACTGTTTTTAAAAAGCACTCGACTTATAAATGAATTATCTAGCAACTTAAAAAAAAAAAAAAAAAAAAAAAGCTTTGAAAAGGCATCTGAAAGAAAATGTTTATGTTTAGCTTCAGTTACTAATAATTTCTGGGTTTCTATTCTGTTTGGTATGTTGAAAACATTGTGAAAGCCAGGAGCAGTCATGGCCCGATTTCTTATGACACACAATTCTATGAAGGTCATCATTTCCATTTTTAGAACTGCTTACAGTACATTCTCATTCCTCCATTGTGACCTTTTTAAATCTATACAGCTTCACCAACAGCCAGCACTACTTGTTCCTCAGCTATCTGATTTGGTCCCTGAATGACCTATTTCATTGTTCTCATACAACTTAGGAATTTTGATGTTTTTCTTTCTTCTTTGAAAAATTAGTACAATTTCTTGCATCTTATACATCTCATATGCATTCATATACATATATGTGCCTGTATGGGTGCATAAAGATGAAGATCATTCTTAGATCTTATAGTACAGAAGCTTACTTCTACACTGAAAAAAGTCTGAAATATATGAGAAAATGCTTAACTGGCATTTGACTTAATCAGTCCTATGATTGCAGGGTTAATTTTCATATGATGTTTCTACGCCCATTTTTAGATGGAGTACATTTTCTCCTTGAGCTTGGTTTCTCAGTAATAAAATAGAACTTGAAAGATAAAATAAAAAAGATGATTTCACAAGAAGATCAATACAGGACATTCTCAATTAGCAAGATGTATAAAAGTGCATAAAACTCTAGGGTCTGTATTATTTTGTATAGAAGATGATCCTTGCCTTTTTTTCTGTGTAACTGTATACCACCAGCTTTGTGCACCACATTTTTACATTCCTAGTTAGCTGAATGATATGATAACACAAAGCACAATATAATTTAGAACTGAAAAAATCTCCCGTGGGCCTAATTTCTGTACTATAGTACAGGTGAAAAATAGTTAATGCTGATGTTTTATCTAGAAAAGTATTGTGAACTTTATATATTTTTCACTAAAAGAGAAATTATAACCTTAATTTTGCATCAAGTTTTTAGATGAATTTACCATAATTTGGCAAGTGCCAGATAGTGTCTAGCAGATTAGATTCTTTCTACTCAAAACAGCTGCGAAATATATCATGTAATTTTCTTAATAACTTCGTATGTATTTTGGCTGCCAATATTTACTTTGCTTGTGATCATAAAGTATTTAACTTGGTCTTAGATAAATCCTAATAAGCACAAGGACTTATTTTATTATATAGTACTTAGGTGTTATGAATCTATAGTCAACTGAAATCAGAAAAGGGTGAAGTTTAATTTAGTTAAAGGTAGTGCAAAAGCCTTCCCGTACTGCAGTTGTCTGAACTAGGCTGTTACAGAAATTATGACTAAGATTTGTTTTTCATTTACTAGCACTGGCTCACAGAACTGGAAATTTTAGCAATGATATTTGCAGCTGCCATCCATGATTATGAACATACTGGGACCACAAATAATTTTCATATTCAGACAAGGTAAGCAAAGTGGTCCCTAAAGTATCATGTCTGGAGTTTGCTGTTGATTCATCTGAACTGTTTCATTCCTGTTGCTGATGCTGCCATGAGGTAGCTAGGCCATTCCTGATTTTATGAATTGAATATGCAGGGAGAAAACTTCAAGCACAGCTTTATAAATCCATACCAAGGGTCCTCTCCTAGCATGTTATGACAGGATCTGCAGTAGTTATGGCAAAGAAATCTAGTTTGAAAGTCAGACTAACTGCATTCTGATGTAGGCATAGCATGTCATATCCTCTGGTCCAGAACAACAGCATATAACTTAAAATATTTTCAGTGTATCAAAGAAAAATCACTGACCAGTCCTTTAGTCGGTGATAAGTGATATACCTCATACTAACCCTAGTACTAAGTGTCTTACTGTTTATCGTTTTCACACTCTAGCCTGTACTTTGTTTTCAGTATCCTCAGTTGCAATCCACTTTACACACGCTTCAAAATAAATAAATAAATAAATAAATAAATAAATACAGTAAAACACTGGCATATTCTAATGAAACATCTCTGTTCTGAAGAAATATTACTACTTTGAACAGAAGTATCCTTGCACTCACCTATACAGAAAAGGCCCAAGGCTTAAGGTTAAATTAAATCCAGAACATACTTGGGCCCCGGGACATGCCCTTCAATAATCAAAAAATTATAGATCTGCAGCTAAAATAAAGGCATAATTCTTTTCTTCCTCAGCATAGTCTTGCTAAAAATAAACTTCATTTTGTAGTTCCAAGTTTATTTTACTTTTCTATTTTTGTCTTTAATATTTTGCTCTGAAGTATTGCAAAAGTGGAAAAATGAATTATGCTGTTTGACTTTTATTTGGACATACTTACAAGCAGGTATTTATTTTTTTTCATGGAGCTCATTCTTTGCTCTTAGTAGAACTGGCCCTGATGTGACATCCCAGGGCATGATTCCAGGTTTCTTTTGCCTGCAAAAATGCTGAGGAAATGGTTGTCATAGTCATATAAAATACCAACACTGATTAAAATTTGACATAATTAGCTAAGTGGCCCAAGGTGTGCTTCAGAAATGTGTGTGATTGGCAAATCATTATTCTTCCCATGAATTATGGATATAAATGTAATCATTATTTAGGTAGGATATGGTTTGTTCCTTCTAAGTAAACTTTCTAGTCCTATTTTAATTTTTCAGGTTTCCTGGTACCTTATCATACCTGTGGGTGGTTACACCAAATATATACTATTGCTCATTAGAACAAGGAATTGAACCTTATTAATATCATCATAGCTGCACTGCTAAATCAATGCACCTCTCTTCTAGTACAGACTGTTCAGTTGACCAAACAGAGGTACATGGGAACAGTTTTATCAGAAGAGAATGTATAGCAGAGAAGGGAGACGCAAAGAGGCCTAACAAGCTGAGTAAAGGTCTTGAGACAACAAGTTCCCCAAGAGTTATTGAAGTCTGAAATCTGATAAATCTGTACTACATCAAAATTCCTGAAGAACCTGTATGTAAATTTGGTATTTTAAGTTAGGCTCTAATTAGGAGGGAAAGGATATGGTTGATGGTGCTAACTTTTAAGGTAACAGTCTGGCTTTAGAAAGCACTTGTATGCAATCAAAAATTCAGCTTTGCATTTCTGCTGTTCCTTTGTTATGAGGCTCAAGTTTGGGCTGTTTTTCTGACAAAATATGGCATCCTTGTATAACATATGAAATTGAAGTATTAAAACATTTTAATATTTACAGCTCTTTCTGATTAAGAGCAGCATGAGCCAAAGCACTTCATTCTCAGAATAGAAGTGGTAACTTCCTAATATCCATTCTATTTGTAAACCCTCTCTCGTGAATGCATTGCATTTTAAATGGTTGTATTGCCAAAGAGTTTTTCTGAGTAGCCTGATTAGAGCATTTCTGTTGCTCTATGATCCAGTCGACTGTCAGGAAGCTCTAGGCTTGCCTCACAGTATCTTTTTTGTCACAGTTTTATTAGATAAATAGAATGTTATCCATTTAAAACTATGACTTTCCCACAAACAATATATATGATGGCAATAATGATAAATTGTTATACATTTAGTATGGAAAACTCATCAGTATTTTACAGAAAAAATATACCTTGTTGAATATATATATATACATATATATGTGTCTATATACTCAATAGTTCCCATAGAGAATAATGTCCTACCTTCTCCAGTGCTATCATTGGGATGCTGTTGAAAATCATGAAAATCATTTTTTTTTTTTTTTTTTTCTGTCTTTTAACACTAGGTCAGATGTTGCAATATTGTACAATGATCGTTCTGTTCTTGAAAATCATCATGTTAGTGCTGCTTATAGACTCATGCAAGAAGAAGAGATGAACATTCTGGCAAATTTAACCAAAGACGACTGGAGGTAAGTCATCTTCTGACATTCAGACATAATTCCAATGTTTAAAAATAGTAAAAGCTCCAGGCCTCCTCTATGGAGTCTATTTTAAGGATTCAAATTACAGGAAAAACTCTTGGCACTGCAGGAAGTAATGGATATTTAGAGCTTAGAGAAATCTGCTCTGGTATAAAGTACTGTTTGGAAGATGCCAAATAGTTTTCTTAGTAAGGTTGTGCTTTTATGAGGCACAGTGTTGGACTGTGTGGACAGTCTCTGATAAGAGACTCAAAACCTCAGAGCTGCCCCTCTTGAGGTAGGTTATCTTTGTCTAACAGTGGGTTAAAACCACATTGCAGAGTCACACTCTACTGCCAGTCTGATCACTACTGCCTGTGGGATTTCTGTTGTGTAATGTAGCACAGCATAGTCATATCTTGGTTAAGCATTACAAAATTAGTTATCTGGAAAGTCCCAAAATAATAAAGTAAAGGTCCAGAAGCACTACGGAATTCTTTCTTTTTTTTTATTTTTTTTATTTTTATTTTTTTCTTCTTTATCTTAATGTACTTCCTGAAGAACATTTCACCAGCTGAAAGAGTAAGGATCATAACTGACATATCACAAATACCAAGATATGTAAGAACAAAATGAGCAAGTGTTAGAGTTTTTTCTCAGCTATTAAAAGAGGCATGTTTGTATAGCATAGAACACTACATACAGCCCTTAAACATGAGTCTTCTGTGTGTTTCTGTAGACATAGCTATTATTATTTAGAGATCCTAAAAATAACCTTTAAATAGGTGGACTGTGAATCCAGGTAGAGATGTTCTGCTTCCAAGATGTTCTGCCACAGTAAATGATGCCACCATAAATAACAGAGCTATACTTTACTTCATTTATATTTTTACAAAATTCTACAATTATAAGACTACATCAGTATCACAACAAATTTTGGCATAGTGTATATTTACAGATAAAGGACTGATTTACATGGTAGAATTACATGATTTTACTTGTCTACATGATCAGTACATCCCTAAACAAAGACATTATTGAATGTAAGTCGGCTGATCCTTTTGGTTTTCAGTTCATTATTTTCTGTAGGTGCTCCAATATGCTTAATATTAAAGAACTTTTAGTTTTTTAATTTAGTAAAAAGTGAAAGGAGGAACATTCACTTTTTCATTCTCATAAAGGATTTCTTCTCAGAGGATACTCATTTGGATTTAGTTATCATAAAATTTGTATTGTAAATTTAGTTCTGGAGAAAGATCTCTGGAAGTAAATGATAAACTTCTGCAATAATACTCATATACAGCCAGATTTTCAATGTCAACATTAGAAAGAATCTTGATGTGCTGGGACCTGTTTTCTGCACCCTTTGCTCTTTTATTGCATTTCTTTTCTCCATGTTTTTTTAACATGTGAGGGTATACCATGTTTCTTTAGAAGTTACTCGATCACAGACTAAATGCTTTTCAGTCTCTCACTGTAACCCAGTTCGAATTTACTGGCAGATTTTGTCTTAGCTTTGTGAATTTTGATGGATTACAGTGGCTGCACACTATTATATTCAGCCTATTTGAAGTTGGTAGGTTTGAAATCAATAGAGAGAGCAGAATTTCTGGTCCAACTTGTGGGGCTATTCAGTACAATTTAGAAGAATTTTGTTACTTAGACAGACATTTAGAATCTATACTTTCAATGAAACCCGTAACTTCCAAAGAGCCAGTCTGAGAACATGTGCAACCTGTAGAAGCCTGATGCTTTAGATGGTCAGTCATGGAAATCATGATTTCTTGGTATTTATTTCTAATTTTCAAAAATATTTCCATTACCCTGTCATCAGGTACAATTGTTTGTTGGTACAATGAAAGAAGCTCCTCAATTTCTAATTATTTAGAGAGTGAACTTCTTGGATCTACACTGAAATTCATAGAATCATTAAGGCTGGAAAGACCTCCAAGATCATCTATTCCAACCGCACCCCTACCACCAATATCACCCACTAAACCATGTCCCTTAGCACCATGTCTAACCTCTCCTTAAACTCCCCCAACGACGGTGACTAAGCTACTAGACTAACAGTTTTGAAATTTGCACTGAATCATATTGGCAGTAAATTAAAATGATCATTTGTTCAACTTTTAATGTACTTCCTTGCACTAATTAATTTCTTGACCACTGTCAGATCTGTTTTTTTGAGTTGCAGTGATTTATTTATTTTTTTTAATTAATTACCCCTGCTTATTTAAGCTGTAGTTCTGCTAATTATTTCAACAAGATGAAGAAAAATGACTAGGAATGACTTTATAGTATTACACTTTCTTTTCTGCATGTTAACATTAAGATAAATGAACTAATAAACTGTCAGCTTCAATTAAGTTTAAAACACATAATTTGGGTATGAACAGGGAAACACTGCCAGCATCCTAATGAGGATGCCCTTTGTGGATAATGCGTGTGACATTCGTAGTCATTTCTCACTCTTTTCTCAATTCTGAAAATATGTTCCAGTTTTCTATATTAGCTTTTTTCTAGCCCTCCCAGAAACTAGCCCCTTTTTTTAGCCCTCCCAGAAACTAATGAGGTATCCCTTTTTCTCCCACTTTCTCCTTTAATTTACAGGGTGCATGGTGTTTTAGTACCCTATATGTTATGTCAATGATTACAAATGAACAGGCAGTATTAAAGTCCCAAACTATTCCAGTCATAAAGTATACATTGATATTATAAATGGTTATATAAAAAAGACTAAAATAAATGCATAATGAACATCTTCTCTTTCACGACTGTTCTTGGGAATCTTCTGCTTGAGGAAAGCAGGATTGCTATAACTTGCAAAATGAGTCTTAGGTCTTCGGTTCTCATCCTATCCTGTTCCTGCGGTTTTAACTCTATGATCGCTAGTGCCCAACTGGCTAAATGTCTTTGTCATAAACAAATCCAGGTAAAACTGATTTCTGTTTATTGGATAACTACTTAATGGAGAAATTCATGTGTTACTCCTTGTCTCTTGCTATTGCAACATTACTCATGTCATTTTTTCACATAATATTTCATCTGCTACTTGTTTACAAATATCCATAGGACATATGTTTATGGGAAGATTAAGAAAAGATGACAGAAGAGGTGATAACCGTTTACTTAAGAAAAATGGATATTGAATACACAAAATCAATATTCTTCAAACTGTGGGCTCCCCAAAATTGCTATGTTCTATAAATGTTACAGTTACATTTCTTGTCATAGAACAAAAGGTGGTAATACCTACGGATCATTTTGCTGGGGTAGCGTGAGCAGTGCTAACTGTATTATCATGATACCTTTAGCTGTGGACTGCTTAATGAAGTAGGCAGAGGTTTCTCTACAGTAGTTCTGTCTGAGATTGGCTGAGGTCTCCTTCAATATGGAAGTTGAGAGGGTCTTTTTCCCTGGGAGACAGTTAAGGAATGGTTTGATTCCAAGAGTAATCTTCTGTGCAATGGTAGTACACCGAGCCCTCTTGGATCTAGTGAAACTTTAGTTAAATGTTTCTCTACCAGTTCTGTATTTTCTGGCTCTCTGTTAATGATGGATGAGAGTGCAGGTAGAAAAATGTTTGCAAACTGTAGGTAGGAGAGCTTCTGCTTTGCTATTTAGCAGTTTTAGTGGCCTGAAATCTTCAGTAGTGTGTGAAAAGGACAGTGCTAAATTGTTTTATTCTTCTTCAGGTGACAGACATAATAATTTGGGTTTGTCACTTGCCATGACAATGTGAATCTACCAGAAGCTGCATTTTGCTTGTGTATGTGTCTTATGTGATGGGAGTGGGGTTCTTACTGAATACTTCTGAAAGAAATTTCAGAACTTGGAAAATTAACAGGAAAATTTTCCATAGGAATGGAAGTGATTATTATTTTAGTTTTGCAAACAGCCAGGTTTAACAATGCTGAGCTCTCAGTTTTCATGCAGTTTAGCTTTTTTTTTTTTTTTTTTTTTTTTTTTTTTAATGGATTTGGCCATGTTTGAAGGGTACACTTTCAAAGCATTGTGGAGAAGAAAAGGTTGGGATGCAAATTAGTCTCTCATTATGAGGTCAGACAAGGTAAGTCATTTTCTAAACTCAGGTTGCTATGGCTGGATATTATCATTTGAGTAGAAGTGAGAGGGCTGAGTCTTTATCCAGTTATATCAAAGTAAGTCAGGAATAACACAAAAAACAATGAGGGGTATCAGCTTAAATATGCAATTAATTTGTCACAAAAGCAGTCCTGATAGTTTATTATAAAAAAACATTCTAACAACCCTAAAGAAAACTACAACTTACCTCTTTTAAAATGTATTTCTTTGAAAACAAAAAAAAAAAGAAAAATATATTGTTAAATAAATCAAAGATTGAATACAGTATAAAAGATCAGTGAGAATTACTTAAGTAGGATTCTACTGTTGAAATTGACACTTGGACATCTTAAAATTGGGGGTGTGCTCATAAACAAAGATTTAATGTGAATGAATTTTCCACCATGTGTGCTCTCTAGGCCTTGTTAAAAACATATAGAGAAGCAATAGACTCCTACAAGGTCAACATGCAATCCTTCTACCTTGAGAAAAGCGGAATTCTCCAAATCAGTAATAATTACTGACAAAATAAATGTACTTTCACATACAATGAAAATTAATATGCTTTCTCACATGATTCATATTTTACTATTTTAACACTCACTTAAGAGAAAACTGATGGATAAGCCAAAATCTCTGGCCCTAATACCAAGATACAGATAAAGTATAAATCCTGAACTTTTTTTTACTCATGTAGTAGGCATTAAGGAACTTCTGAAATGAGTTGGAGTTTGACATAATCTTCACATATTGGCATAACGTTCATAGCATTTCAGATGTAACACCTCTTGCTCTTTTGAGTGTTTTCAGTCTTCTTCCTAGATTTAGTGTTGTGCCTGCTTTGCACTAATATGAGGGCAGTAACAAAAGATACCAATATATTTTCCTGTGTCGTGGTGAGCCTAGAGACTGACTTTTTTTGAATACTTTACTTCTGGAAAAGAAGGAATGACTTATAATGTGTTACAGAAATGCCTTTAATTTTAGTTTATATACTAGAAAAGAGGAATTCCGAACCAGTGTGACTCTGAAATAGTGATTACAGAGAACATTTTTTGAAGTACATTGCTTTTACACAGTCCTTTTACAATATAATGGTCAAGTTGTTAATTATTTATTTAAATGCTTTAAAAAATGTAATAAAAACCATGATGCTGTTTAGAAAGTTATAAATTAACAATTACTGCTTAAAGAAATGTTCCATATGTAGAATAAATGAATTGTAATGAGTCATTTTGCTTTTAATTATTCTTAGGGAGTTGCGTAGCTTGGTCATTGAGATGGTCTTGTCTACAGATATGTCGGGTCATTTTCAACAAATTAAAACAATGCGACATACTCTACAGCAGGCAGAGGGGTAGGTCATTTTCCATTCTGTTCATTATCTGTAGTCTTTAAATGAGCTCATGTACAAGAAAAGACTTCAAATAGTTGTTTTTGTTCTGAGATAATTGGAGCATGTCCTTGAATTGACAGGGTAGACAAAGCCAAAGCCATGTCTTTGATTCTACATGCAGCAGACATAAGCCATCCAGCAAAATCCTGGGAACTGCACTACCGGTGGACCATGGCCCTGATGGAAGAATTTTTTCGACAGGTGCCATTTTAAAAATCTTTAAATAAACTAGTTCAAGAAGCAATTGTTACACAATTAAGTATTTTCTTAAGTCTACCAGCAAGGATACTGTTAGTTGTGATTGACGAGCATAGTCAGTAGTATATATTCCTTACTCTTAATACATACCACTGACATTAATTCAACTTTATGTGAGTGAATAAGATGAAATTGTTATAGCTCCATATCTGTTTCAGCTGATACCAGGATTTTAAGTATTGTAGCATTTTTTTCTTTCAATAATAATATAACTTGTCAAGCTGTTTTCATTCTGTAGACAGAAATTTATATATGCTTTGAGTTAAAAAGAAGTGCTGATAGGGTAGAGTGAGGGACTTGAAATAAAAAGATTCATGTTCAGAGAAGAATGCAAAGCTCTGTCTCCATTTAATATTTCAGAAAATCCTCCTACTACTTTTCCTTGCCAGTGCTTGCCATGCACATACCAGATCATTATGAAGGTTTTGCTTTCATAACAGCCCGATCGAAAACCAGAGGTTAGAGGGATTCATCCAGTTAACCCTGGATGATGTATTGATGATGTTTTAGGATATATCCTAAAACAAAAATGAAGGCATACCCTTGTGAAAGTCTTTTTTGTGAGATACTGAATTCAAAGAAAAAAAAACATAGGTGTTGGTGTCACTGTTGCCATTTTCTGACTCACCTCAGCAGGTGAAAAAAATTTTCTCTGAAGGGGGAATATTCTCCCTGTAATGACTATTTTGGCCATGCACATTTTTAAAGTAACCAAGATACAGTTTAGATATTACACAGTTCCTACAGTTATGCATAGGTTTTAAAAATGGTTAATAGAGGTAATGAAACAGTGTATGTCTCACTCATCTTGATCGTCATTATTTTGCTATATATTAACATTTTCAAATCAGGTCACACTGGAAAAAAAGGATCAGAGAATAAAAGTCAGTAAGTTAACCAGCCAGTCAGTAACCAGGAGGTTATTAGGTTGATCTGACCTAGAATGTTCTTGCCTAGTTGCTAGTGGTTCTTTATGTACATTCTTATTAGGGATCATCAGGACATCCTTGACTCTGGGGTTTGCAATGGGGAGACAGAGTGGAGAGCTGGTGCCTTAATCTAAACAATGAATGGACTAAATTTTGTGGAAATACTGAGTAGTGTCATGAGTTTGTGTCTGTTTCTGTAAATGGAAATGATGAGGATTTTGAACTTCAGAGGAAAAAGGAAGAGCAGACTACCACAGATACATATTACTTGAAAAGGTCAGAAATGACCAACTGTAAAAACATTTCAGACATGGAGAGACAGACTAGACAGACCCCATGGGACAGTGAGGCAATGTGTTCAGTCAAGTGGATGTAGCATTAGCAATAAACAGCATTACACTGGTTGTTGAATGCATAGGATCAGCTAATGTTTTAACTATACTCTCATTAGACAAAGTAACTGGATCACAAATAAACTGTTCAAAGCCATGAGCAGGCATTTTAGCAATAGAATCAAGTCATGAAGTGTGTATTTCTACAGCTCAGCAGTACAAAATATGAAAGTCACTTAGGCTGTAGAGGACTGTGCAAGGAATTGAATTCCCCCTATATAGGTATGGCTAAGAATAACAGTATGTGTGGAGCAGTTCCAACACACATAAAGTGTGATGAAGTAACTGTACATACTGAAATGTAGTGCAGACATGGGAGGCCTTTTGCTTCCTAGATGCTCTGGCTTGGTTATGCCTCATCTGCTCTGTTGATCTGAACACGTGTGGTGGAAATCTCTGGGATTTCCAGATCTGTGTCAGCCAAGATGAAGTAGTCAAAATGTATACAAAATCCATTAAGTCCTCCTTTTCTAAAAATTACTTTTTCTAAAAATAGCAATTCAACTACTTCTACTGCCTTGCAGGAAAAAGCAGCAGAGCTTGATAACTACCACCCAGAAAACAATGTATTAACAGGCGGCTTTCAAAGTAGTGGGCCCTAGCAAAAAAATGAACGTTCACCTAGACAAAAATCTTTGTTAACTGTTAACTGTATTTAAAATATGTGCAAATGTTAAATTCAAGGGAAAAGCCAAAGAACTTTTAAAGTTTAAAAACAACTACAGAAGGTGTGTTATAATGCCAAGGAAAATCTGAGCTATTTGTTTAAAATAGAAATACACCCACCCATCTCAAAAACTTAAAAATAAGGAATATGTGGTTCAAGTCACTCAAAGAAGCACCACAGCTCTGACATTAGGCTCTCAGTCTGCAGAGATCCAAAAGGGCAAAAGAAAATTTGTTCAGTGAGTTCAGCACTTGAGAAAATATTTTTTTTTTCACTCTGTTGATCTTTATCTTGATTTTAAATCTCATGAGATTCCAGTAACCAATTTAGATATTGATGCTGTGTCCTTTATTACAATTTATGATAGACTTGGTTTTATATGACACTTAAGTATTAATTATGTATTAATTATTTTAATTGAAAACATTTTTAAAAAATCAAATGGATTCCTTACCAGTGTGGAATTTTCTCTTTTTTAATATCTAGTTTAAGAGGAGATTGCAAAATTAATATTGCTTTAGAAATCTTATATATACAATGGCTGGAATTGTTAGAACTACCCCATTTTATATTAAATCACAATCTGTCGCCTGCATTTGCATAGAGATACCACTAACACTGCTCTTAGTAGTAACTGAACCTGTGTTCTTTTATACACTAAAGGCAAGTTATGAATACTTGGGTGTAAAATTTGTTACTATTGCCATAGTAATAAAAATCTCCATTTCCACATGAAACACAATCTGTGGGTTACATCTGTTATTGTGTCTGAAGTGGTTTCATTGCTATTATTAAACTAGATTTGAGAGAAGTTTAGAAATATATGACAAAAAGACTAAGGAAGGTTGATACTGCCCCCTTTATACATCAGCTTCTGATAAGATCTTTGCAAAAATGGTATATTCCTTTACCTCTGCCCACTGAATGATCATGAAACAGCATTCTCCATGACTAACACGTAGAACCATTTTACTTGAAAGACCAAATTTTCCTTGGTCTATAATGTCAGTGCCTCTGGAAGCCAGGTTTATTCAGCAACACAAATTATATCTTCTTTTGAAAGATCTGTCTCTTCAGCTTTTTGTGCAACTAGACACTGAGCTTTTGCAAGTCAGTTGACCTACCATGCTGTAAAATGGCAATAACACTAACCTGTCTAGACTGTTGTGAAAAAAAAAAAAAAAAAAAAAAAAAAAAAGTCTTTTCAGGTTTAAGGTGTTCAAATACTTACAGAACTAGTTTTGTACAAGTCATATTACTAATGAAATTGAACTTGTGCTTCTTTTTTCTGTCTTCAGCAGTAGAGAAATGCATGCTAGTGAGAATTAATTAGTCAGATCATACACTTTACCATTGAAGAAATTTTACACATTGAATAAACCAATGTAATAGAAGGAAACATTTAATGTTTGGTGTACTATTACATACACGCTAACTGTCTCCAATCCCATCACATCTGGGATCAGCAGTACTAAATGGTGAATACTGACAGACTTCATAAAAATGTCATTTATTTTTCTTCCCTGACAAATGTTAAATCTCATTGGCAGATCCTTGCTCTTGATAAGAGCTTGCTTGCAATAAGTTCCTTTATATAAAAATTGTCAAATGTAAGCTATAATTTTGAATTTTACTTTTCCTGAAATTCTAAAGGTAGAGTGATTTTTTCTTTTTGCCTGCAGCTTGTTTTTGTTTAAGAATGTAAGTGAAGAAAGTAATCTATTGAATAAATACAGTGTTCAGATTCATTTGTCTCTCTGTCCATATAATAAATATGTGCTTATAATATTAAACATTGTTGTTTGCAGGGAGACAAGGAGGCTGCTTTAGGTCTTCAGTTTTCACCACTCTGTGACCGCAAGTCTACTTTGGTAGCTCAATCCCAAATAGGTAATGACAAGTTGTGCTTTTCTTTTTCTTGTATGTGTAGGAGCATATAAAATCATGTGGACCTTTCCTACACCCATTTTGTATCTTAAATGTTCCAAATCCCATCATATAGAAAGTATTTGTGCCAATTTGTTCAGTGAACTCGTGTGCCCTTAAAGCAACAATACACTGGTCTCCAAAGAATATGGGCTTATTGCAACACATGTAGTGTGAGGGAGAGATAGGAGAGGGATTTAGCAAAATACTGGATATGAGCCCAATTTTTACTATACACACTTCAGAGTTTGGTAGATAATATCCTCAAACAGGTTGTCTCTTGCTTAAGAACTTAAAGGTCTATCTGTGCTACAATCTGAAAACTTGGTACCATTTAGTAGATGCATCTCAACGAAGGCTAATTCACACATCAGATGTCTGGACTGTAGAGATCTGGTGTGGCATGCTCAAGCCTCCTTGGGCTGACAAGGACCACTATGTTCTGTTCTCATCAATTCTAATTTCATTTTGGTCAGCAGCAGACAAAATTCAGCTTCCCATTTTCAGAAATACAGGTCTTGGCGCTCTCTACACCCATTTCCTTCAGCAATAATAATGTAATAAAAATTGGTAAAGATCACTGAGGCTACCCTAGATGCATACTGCATAGATCATCACGTCCTACTAACAGCTGTACTTTTTATCAGTGAATATGGAACTGCTGGAGAGATTCTACAGGTGAAGGTGTCTTACCCTTGAGTTGAAGCATGTTGTACTGTCTGATCTTGTTACTTAGAATGTCCTCTCTTCCATTTCACTGGGACTTGAAAGGCAATGCACTTGAGCATCACACCTACTGCAGAAAGGAAGCTGAAGCACTGCTGCTCTGCTTTGTGCTGTGTTGCCTGGTTAGAGTATGAAGACTCCTGGAAATCCATTGCTAGCTCATGTTTTAGATTTTTTTATTATTATTATTTTTCACTTTTTTCCTCTTAAGTGTTCACTGGTGAATAATGCTTCATTCTCTCACTGTGTCATTCCATACCTTGATGAGCACTTTAAAATGTAAAAGACATTGTTCAGAGCTGACATCTCAGAACTGTGGGATGAATGCTGTCTCCTAGGGATGTTACTTGTTCTCTTCACTGATTTGACAGAACACTCCTACACACTGTGAAATAACACTTTACCTCCACAGAATAATAAACAGCAGTTTGAAGTATTAACTCCTTGGCAAGAAGTGTTGAATGGTAAAAGAGACAGTATGACTTTTAGCCCCTCGGCGCAACTGTGCTTCCCTTCTATTCAATAATTAATATTCATTTCAAAATGGTAGGTGTGTTCTGCAGTGCATAAAATTTACAAGAAAAAGGAATGAAAAGCTATAATTACTATCGTCTAGTTATATCTACACAGATTTTTTTTTTTTCTTTTTCCCCTCAAGATTATACAAGTGGTATCTAGTATATTGTTAGGACTACAGTCAGAAAATCAACCTGATATAAATAATTTATTTTTAGTTTTGAGAGCTGTGAAAATTTTCTCTTCTTCTCCTTCAGGTTTCATTGATTTCATAGTAGAACCAACGTTTTCTCTTCTTACGGACTCAATGGAGAAAATTGTTATGCCTCTTATAGAGGAAGCATCAAAATCTGAAAGTCCTGCATTTGGGACACCCGGGTATGAATACGCTACTTCTTTTTTGAACTGAAATATCTAACATAATAACCTGGGTATGAATACACTGTTTCTGTTTTGAACTGACATAACTAACATGATGATGTCTTTCTTGGAATTTTTATAATTATTTTAACAGTTGGAAAAGTAACATAAATAGCTGTACAGTATTGCCACCACGTGGTGCTATCTTGTATTTGCAGTATGCTATTCCTCCATCGACTGTGGATGATCATGTGTAATAAAAGGCAAAAACACAATAATGAGTGGAATACACACATAAAATATAAGTTTATTTTCTACTGCATCTCTGATAGCATTTTTCCTTTGAGTATAATCTTTGTAATAGATTAATGAAGTTCCTAGTTCTGCTATCCTTTTTTTCAGTGTAATTTTAATTAACAGTTCTTTGATTTCTGAGAGACATTTGGAAGTGGAAGTGATGAAAGCAGCTTTAGTTTTTTTCTGAGTATTTTGTTACAGAATCATTGAATGGTTTGTGTTGGAAGGGACCTTAAAGATCATCTGGTTCCAATCCCTTTGCTACAGGCAAGGACACCTCCCACTAGACCGGGTTGCCCAGGGCCTCATCCAGCTTGGCCTTGAACACTTTGAGGCATGGAGCATCTACTTCTCTGGGCAACCTGTTCCAGTGCCTCACCACCGTTTGAGTAAAGAATTTCTTCCTTATATCTAATCTAAATCTACCCTCTTTTAGTTTAAAGCCATTACACCTTGTTCTATCACTACACTTCCTGATAAAGATGCAGTAGGTCATTTTGCTTCTTCACATTCCCATTTTAGTATTATTTCATATATACATGGAAGCCAAAAATGAATCAATTTAAATTCCACTTGAGAGATTTAAATACACTATTAATGAGATGCAGGTGGATTTCTTGTTTGGTTGGTTGTTTTTTTGCCCATCGGGCTCTTGATTTTTTCACCATGATAGAAGATGTCTACAAAATAAAATAATATGGTGTGATGTGATTACCTGTGCAAAGCCATAATTAATTTTCATCCTAAAATTGAAATTAATCCAGAATTACCTTTCACCCTATAATTAAAATTAAACCAGATTTAATTTTCCTTCTATTTTTTTCTTTCTATACCTTTATATGTATCTGCATATTCACATACAAATGGCCTGTACTTTACCTCACTTTGGCCTTGTAAGGTAGCTGCAGTAGCTCGTAAGTGGTGGTTAATGCCAATTTTTTCTTTTCCTTATTAATTTTAATAAAGTTCCAGGTGTTTTAGTTTTCCATATTATTTTGAAGGGTTGGATTGTATTGCCACTGTACTACACCCTGTTTTGACTACAGTTGAAAGCATTGTACATTGCAGAGAAATTTTAGCTGAAGATAAACTCATCTGCCAATGTATTGTCATGTCTTGCTTTTTTCAAATGGGTCAACAAGTAGCTATCAGATGTTTTTTCCTGTGAGACCCCAAACGATACTAATTAAAAACATAGCAAAGAAGCTGCTCCAAAATGGTTACATAAACCTTCTTTCAAGATCCAACCTACAAGTAATGCATTTCTACAACCCCCACTCTCCCCTCGGCTTTCCTGGGAAAAGGTTGGTAAGAATCATTCCCAGGTTACAGCTTCATGAGTTGCAGAAATGTCTTGTATCTTAGGTATACTTTTTAGGCATACTTTGTTGAACACTCTTATTTCTATATAGTGATTACCTGTAGGAATTTGACTCAAATGAACTGTTAGTGTATTATTAAACACTACCTTATTGTGTACCTAATTCATACTTTTTTTTCTTTCTCTCTCTTTTTTTTTTTTTTTTTTTTTTTCCCTTTTGCAGCCAGAATAGTTTGGGAGCAGTAAGCAATGCTGAAACACAAAGACGACACAATTTTAAAACTACAGCAAGTGATGGAGGGACTCACACAGAAAATTCTCTAGCAACTGTAGACCTAACAAGCTTTAAGAACAACTTGATGCAGATCATCCAAGCAAACAAAGAAAGATGGAAAGAATTAGCTGAAGAAGGTATGATATGAAGGGATGTTCTTGTAGTTTACTCCCTAATATCTCTTCTAATTTAATTTTTGATTTTCCTTCACCCTATAAAAATATGTAGTTGTATTGTATTCATGGATTTTATTTCGCGTTTTAGATCGCCTTGTTTTGTTCTCTAAGGAGGCATAGAGAGATGTAGGTAGCCAGGCTATGAGAGGAAATCCTACAGCCTGTGCAATAAGCCTCTGTGTTGCTCAGTTTATCTTTAGAGAGATGGTTTGAAAAAAGTGCATTTTTGCATATTAATCATAACTGATACTGACATCTGCCTTAAATGCCAAAATCAACAATTCAAAGTATGATGTGCTGCTGCATTTGTTAAGAAACATAAAAATGATACTTTGCTATTAGAAATGCTATTTGTTCCCCACTGTATGGAACAAAATTCTGTATTACAGGTTACTTGGGACTATGCTGTAGGCAATTACTTAAATAACCCAAAATAAAGATTTTGGCAATTGCAGGGTGTATTAGACTCAAATAAGTCCAAAAGTGACTTTTGATTTTCCAGTTGTTAGTTAATAATGACAAGCCTATATCAAGCATCTTAGTTCATGAGCCATAACTGAAAATTTTTCTGGGGTTGCAGTTATATGAGTGAAATGATTTGTGATAATAGTTGTGTGAACACAATTTATAACCTTGATCCAGGTTAACCAAATGCCATTTGAGAACATATTGTCCACACAGTCTGTGCTGTTTCCAAGTAAGCACCTAGAACATTTTAGTATAGTGTTTCACTGCTTGTGAAGAACTGTACATGATCTGATACTGACTGTCCGGAATGATGCATTGGTATACAGTGCCAGCCTTGTCTCTCACCCCATCATCCAAAGCAGCATCTTTTTTTCTCTCTCATTAGGAGAATATTAAGTAAGAACAGTCTTCCTTACTTATATGGTGATGATGACTTGAGAGTTAGGCAGAAGTGGCAGCTGAGGAGGAGGTGTAACTTATATTGTCACTTCTGCACAAGCAATTTCATATGATCAATTGCCTCTTTTGATATTGTCCAACTAATACTGTGTGGTCAAAAGGACAAAACCGCTAATTTACAATGATCCATGGATGGCAGGCGTAGGCCATGGACCACTTAGCTACAGCCTACCGAAATCAAGCAGTCCTGGGCTATCGACATCCAACATCCTTCAATGTGGAAAAATGGAGAACTTGCTGTCTGGAAGTTTGTCACTTTCAGTTGCATCTACTACTAACCAGCCAGTTTGATTTTGGTACATCAGCATTCTGCTACAATACTATGGAGGTGTACAATGCTATCAAAAAGCTAATTTCTTCTTCATTTTCAGTACTTTGTAGTGCTCTATAAATTAGTGATAGATTCAATGAAGTTAAACTGGACTACTAACAGCCATAGAGAAGACAGAGCTTCTCATAGTAAGAGATTTAAGAATTCTTTGAGGGTAAATGGTTTCTTCGGTATACAGTCAATCTTATTGTGAGGCCCAGCAAGATCCAAGAAATCAGGCAGTTTTTTTACAGTGAGAAACAGATTTATTAATGTTCAAGACCTCTATGGACCTTGTTGTGATTTCAGTTGTCCAGGTTCTAGGATCTCCTTCTTTTCCTCCACCAACTGATTAAGTGTGTCTAGGTATTTCCTGAACAGAATTATGGGATTACAGTAGAACATACATTAGGAAAACTGATGGGTAAGTAGAGGTATCTGGTGTAGAGGCTAAACCTTGATGAATGATACCTGCTCTGTGTGATTTTGGCTGAATCTGTTTTGCAAAACCTCTGTGAGAACAAGGAAGAGATTTATAGAAAACTGCCCCCATAAAAAGGCCACTTGCAGCAACATCTGCAGTTGACTGAATCACAGCATGAAGACCTTCATTGTAGCTGGTTAGAATCTAGAGGGACCTTGTGAATAGTGCAAATACTTTTGAGTACAGATTTCTATTTTGTTAATACACATAGGCTAAGTTTTTTGTTTGTTTGTTTTGTTTGTTTGTTTGTTTTTTAATAAAAGCTATGGGCAGTTATAGGTTTTGTGAAAGTTAAGATATTTCCCATTCATGTTTTTGCATTGCAATTAATAGTTTTACTCCATGTGTGGTTACTAAGATTTGCTGAAAAAGAAGAAAAGAAGTTTTCACTAAAATAACATCCTCTATGGAGCACTATCTAAGGTAGCACATATTTTCCTTGTTACATAATAAGAAGAAGCAATCTTCCCCCATTGGTTTAGACTAGCAATATATGTTCTCTGATGTTGCGCCCTGCAAAGACTAAAAATCCTTAATCAGAGTGTGCCAAATTAGCATGTAGTAAAGAATTACAAAATGTTGAACCCTTTCCACTTGTAATTCCTTTCAGATTGCTCTCAAGTTTGACTAAGTTTGTAAGTGAATAGCCTGAGATCTTGAACTTGAGACAATTTGTCTTGTTCTGTCAGGATCTCCAGCTAGTTTTTCTGACTGTTGCCAAGAAGCCTTTAGGTTGCTCTGGACATATGTACAAAGTTGTATTTTATTCATATGTTAGTGGGAGCACCTACTGAGGGAAGAGATACCAGGGATAAATCACTGCCAGGTGAAAGGAATGTTGTTGCTGTCATTATTTCTGGAAAGATAATTTATTACAAACCCCAAAGAGCTGAGTGTGCTGAGAGGGTGACATGTATGAGGACAGCATGCAGTGGTAACAAGCAGGCTCGATGTTTGCGTAGACCTCCAAACACTTCCTGAACTGACTCTGACTAACAGTACTTGTGCTTTTAAAAGAACCATCTGCATTCTTGTCCGTAGGTCTGCAAACACTATATGTTGTTCCCAGACCACCAGATTAGATTCCGGACTCAGGAGAAGTTATCTCTATAATACAGTGTAGTAATGCAGATGAACAAAAAATATATATATATAAACTAGCAATAATCCTTGCGGTCTCCTGAGCATGACCTGGACTTACTCTACCTTCTCACCTTATCAGGGTAAGGCTACAGGTGGAGCACTGTCTGGGAGGCAGTTCAGTGGAGGCAGTGGGTGCTGAGGCAGATGGCCTGACTCCTGTACTCAGACAGGCCAGAGCAGAAGACCAAGACACACTGCCAGGGTTGTACACAGGGCAGCTTTCCTGGAGGTCCAGCAGGTCCAGCTGCTGGTGCTATCACTCCCTGAAGTGGTGCTCTTGAGACTCTTGACTCACAGCAAGCAGCTTGTGCAAGCAGCAAAGTGCCTTATTTTGGAAAAGCCTGTGTTAATGAGAGCTTCTTTACCAAAAGGTTCACAAAATAAGATGGCTCCATTTAAAAAATAAAAATAAAAGTAAAAAAATAAGGCCATGTCTTGTATAATTGATGCAGAGTAGCTCAGTCCTCTATAGCCTAAGGGTCCTCAACCTTTCACCACTGGAGAATTAGAGGAATGTTTCTCAGGCCTTTCAGGGAATTATGTTAACAGGGAATTACCATAATGATCAAACATCTGGGATTCTAATTTGAAAGCCTTGATGTTTAATTAATATTCCAAACCCCTAATCACCAGATAATCTGTCTTTGTTCAACTCAACACAGTGATAAAGAGGCCATTTCTACTTTTTTTCAACACCTAGTAGTGATGGCTGCTCCTATTTGAATTGTGGTAGTTGTAGCAAACTGACAGTAAAGATGCTCAGATGAGTCTGAGAGGTTGTTACGTTAGGGAAGATGTTTACTTAATGGATTTACTTAAGGTCTGGGAATTACTGGCCTATTGAAAAACCTGTAAGAAACAATTTGTTGGGAAAGATTCAAGTGTCATAGAAGATACTTCATGATGCAGTTATACTTAGAACATAGAAAAATTGCGCACATTATCTTGACTTTACAGGTGAACAAACAGAGGCACAGACAGTTTAGCACACTCACCACAGGTCATACAATAAAACAATGGAATGCAGCGTACAGACCAAGGGTCTAGCTGCCAGTTGGATGGGCCCATCATTAAAGCATGCTAACATTGTTCAACTTCAGGATAACATGACCAGCAGTGCTATTCATTCTTCCCGGTGTATGCTTATGTGATGAGTTAACTGTTACAGGACCTGAACAAAAGTTGCATTATTTGAACGGAAAGCAATCAGTGGCAAACTGTCCTCAACACCTTTTGCCTAAGCATAGTGCTGCATGGCTTGAAAAACTATGCAAGGCTCTCACAGTGTCTTGTGCTTAATTTTGGTAATAAAAATAAGGAAAAAAACAATTTGCATCTTTATAGTGAGGATCAGTTTTATTTATTTATTTATTTATTTATTTTTAATTTTATTTTTAATTTTTTTTTCTTCCCTCCACGGGCTGCAGCTTTGAATTACAAATGTCTCTTCTGAAAGACCTCAGCATCATACCTGCAGGCCCCCCTCAGGCACTTTCAGTCCTGAATCCTTCCAGTCACAATAACCATGGGGTTCAGCTCCATTTTGTCTGAAAGATTATCTCTGCAGACTCCCTAATAAGAAGAGAGTAACAGCTGCTGAAATGCAAAAATCTGATGGCATATTAATCTGATTTAGCAGCCACAAGGAGGGGTGGGTGTTAGGAGGACATGTGTGACAGTCACGGAAACCGACTGACAGTTTGGCACATGAAATCTACTCTAATAGACTATATTAATCTGTTGGAGAAAAATAAATCCGGAGGGCTAACAGAGCCCCATGTAGTACCAGAGACAGTGATTTTAATTGCAGTGCTAAAATGTTTAGGTCACAAGCAGTTTTGAGCTAATGCAGAAAAGTGTTAAGAACTGTGGTAAGAGAAATTTCTGAGGTCTGAGAAGTACAGTGACTGGTCTGAGCCAAGAGTGGCAGGAAACATTTAGTTTTTGTGGTGTTTGGTAAATCAGACCGAGGAACTGTAACTGAACCCAAGAGCAGGACCTGTTACATGTCCTCCCACAACATATACCAGTGGGCAATAAAGCTTTTCCTTACATTCCCTGTATGACATAATGCTGTGACATCAAGTGCCACCGGATTATATGCTTTGCAGTAGTTTTTTATACTTCTAAATCTGTGATGAAATCTGCCTGAGGAGTTGAACATGGAAGGGGATGGTGACTAGATAACTCTGTGGGTTGCTGTGATCTATTCTTGGCTTTGGAAAAGCCAGCCATGGTTGTTTGGGAACTCTTGGAAATTTCTTTAAGGAATCCCAGAGGCACCAGGATCAGTCCTCTTGCTTTCTGCACAGTTTTGATCTTTACTGCTGCTCTCTTCCTCCTCTCTTTAAAATGGCTGATGTGAGAACATGTCTTTTGGGAAGATGCAGTTCCTTTCAGTGTTGTCCTGGTTTAGGTCTTTTGTCCCTACTTTGTGGAGTCTGGTTTTCCAGTAAAAAAGAAAACTGACAAGTTTAGAAATCAAACAAGTCTTGTAGTAATATATAAAGGGAGTCCATAACATCAAGTAGCATTCTTACTTAAAAATTCCTCAAATCATTTAATTCTTAGTGAAGCCGAACAGCCTTCCTCTCTCATTCAGTAGTTTCCTAATTCTTAACGCTTCAATGTCATTGCGTCTTTCCATAAGGGTAAATTATTATAGCTTATTTTCAACAGAGCAATAAAAAATAGTGATGTGATTAAACAGACATTAGCTTTACTGGGCTATGGTGCTCTGGCAGTAGCTGCCATTAGCTGATTCTTGGTGTTCCGCTTACACGTGGCTTTTGTGTTTTTCCTCTCCACTCTTGGTAAGTCAGCATGTGCAAAAGCAGTGCAGTCATTGGAGACAGAAAAGTCTCATTTAAGCCCTCTACTGTACAGATGATGGTAGTTGAAAGATCTGTTTCTTATTACAGAAAGGCCAGGAAAAGAAAGTCAATGGAGAAGTAAAAGAGAAAGTCCCAAAGTGCAGAAAAGCTTCTTCACCACTGTGTTAACCTCATCCTGAAAATGTTGCTGTACACACAGGCAGTAATGCAGCTGAGCCAGTAGACATCAGTGCTGCAGCTGGTCATGCAGCCTCACCAGGGCTTGAGCAACAGCAGAGCAGTGATACTCTGGAGACCACAGGGTCCTGCAGTAACTCCCAGAGGCACAGTGCTAGCCAGAACTGCATGACAGGTCTAGTGGTCTTCAAAGTTCAGTCCTTCCTTGGACTGACAGGAATTTGGCACTCCAATGCACTCCAGCAAAAAATAGGTAAATGGTATGTCAATTTTTTTACGACAAAATAAAGCTTCCAGCCATGCTCATTGCTGGCACTGGGAAACTTCATGAGGACTTGACTTATCATTTTATTTCTGTAATAAGAAATCAGTGAGAATCCTACTACATTCTCATAAATAAAAACACAGTACAAGGTACTTTTATTGAGAAAATGTTAGAATATTTAGATGGTTTATTTATTAAAAAATCTCAAAGCAACTAAAAGGTCACATTTATCCAACCAAAGCAAGAAGTGAGGATCTCAGCTGCTCTGCAGCACTCACAGCTACCAACACTTTCTTGTTCAGCTGTGAAACAATACAAGGAAGGCTCATAATCAACAAATACAATATTTATTTAAAGAACCTGCTTCAATTTTCAGACACTTATTAATTCAAAAAAAAGAAGGTGACAATGAAAGAGTAGCAGTATTTGGTCAAAGAGGGAAAGAAAAGAAGTCACCTTCCGTAGTTAACACATTTTCTGTAGATGAAAAACACCACCAACAACAACACAAACAGCCAAACAATTAACCAAACAAAAATGCACAACCAAACAAAAAATCCACAAAAGCTAAAACTACTGAGTAGCAGAATTTTTCAAGTATTCTGAAACCTGGCTGTTGCATCACAATTCCTGCCAGTTTTCCAAACAAAAGAATGCATGACAATTATTTTGCCAACATCCCAGCCTAAACACATGAGAAGAAAGATACCACTTATGCCATGTTTATTTATTGGACAACATTGTTTCTTCTCATGAAAGACAGTGATTTAATGCCGGAGTTCAGAAATGGCGGAGAAGTACTGAAGAGAGGGATATGACAGAGCCATCCCTAACACATCTGTTCGGAGAAGAATGTTTTACAAACTCGAAGAAATTTTGCTGAATAACACTTGGGTTCTTGTAAAGAAAACAAAACCAAACAATTGAAAATATGTAAATAAGCCTGGCTCCAGGCACTCTAACCAAGTTAAAACAGGGAGGGGAAAAATGGTAGCAACAATAATGCCTCCCTGAGTTCACTGTAAAGCACACTTCTGCCTGCCTTTATCTGAATGCGTGTGATATTATTAAGATGCTCTGTGTCCAAAAAGAGATGTGTGTTTTCTAGAAGGTGTTGTGGTTTAAGGCAGCAGAATTATTCAACAGCCTGCTACTGCCACTTTTGTAGTTGTAGTTGGTGGCTGTTCTAGAATATGAATGAGAAAGGGAAGGTGAATGGGAAGGTGTCCAGCCTTGTTCCTCACCAAGATGGGGTCCCTGTGGAGAAAAGGTAAAGAGTGTACTTGCTATTAAGTTCCATGAGAATTTACCTGAGGTACAAGAATGACACTAATACTGAATACAAATACTGGATTAGGTTCGTGGTCAGTGTAACATGAGCATATGCTATATACAAACTGAAAAAAAACATAACATTAGACCAGCCCTTGGAATTGACAAACACCAAGAAAAGGGTTACAAAAAACAACCTTGAGAGCAAATAAATCAACGTTGTGCTGGCAAGTATTAAATTAATATAATGCTTATAACAAATTACAAACAAATTTGTTCTTACACACTCTGGTCAGATCTGTTGTTATCTCAACCATTTGTCCACACAGGGAACCAAAAGGATTGTTGCAGTTTAACCCTGCAGGCAGCTCAGCACCACACAGCCATTTGCTTTCTCTCCCCGCATCCGGTGGGATGGGGGACAGAATTGAAAAGAAAAGTGCAAGAGCTTGTGGGCTGATATAAGGACATTTTAATAAAAAAGAAAGAAAGAAGGAAAAAAAAAAAGTAAAAACCATCATCAACAACAATAAAACCACCAATAACAACAACAACAAAATAAACAAAGCAAGTGATGTAAATCAGTTTCTTGGGACAAAAGCCTTAGGTAGGTAGATTATATCACAAACGACAGATGCTTTAATTAACATATCTGGATTGAACATCACATATGCTTCAGGTCATGCATACTTATTTCTCAGTGTCTTTAGCCCAATCACTTCTTTGTAGGAGCTGTACTGAAGGGTGTAGAAAAAAGAGTATTTGTCCGGATACTTGTCCAGAACAAGTCTAAATTCTGTAGAAAAACTGCCTTTTGAAATTGCTCGTATTTGAAACTTCTTGAGTTTCTTAAAAGTATCCCAGAAAGTATAAGAACTTAAAAGGGAAGGAAATTATTTAAATATTCTATGCTTTGCACCTCACCTCAGGTTTGGAAGTCTTCCTTTCCATCCCATTTCACAGGCCAAATTGCACCTCAAAGGGGCATTTCTTTGGATTCAGGAAAATGATGTTACAGAGAAGCCAAATGGATGCCAAATGCTGACTGTGGTAGAAATGTGATTGCAGACTGAGATGCAGAATTATTCCTCTCCCTAAGTCATCAAATTCAATCACTTTTGGTCTGGATTTGGACTGGTCACTCATGACCAAAGTTTATTTCCAGAGACTTGCCTATTGAAGAAAATAAGCATCCAAACGCTTGGTTTACTTCTGTAAGACTGTGAGCACAGCCAAGTTAGTAATTTTATGCCATTACATGTGGCTATTTTGTGGAGGTATTGTTCAAATTGCAATGCTTTCACTTTTTAAATTGGTAGTATTTTGTATCTTCTGTATTAGCATACAGATTCTGAAATCTGAATTTATGAAATTAGTTCTAATAACAAGAGTTAGAATAGAGTGCCTTCATGAATAAATATGTACAGGTTATTTGTATCAGACTTTTCAGCCTCTGTCATGAGATTTCCATTCTCATTTTTGTTTCATCTTCTGGTTTGTCCTGGTGCTTCCTCTGTGCTGTTCTGTTCTGTTTCCTTTCACTCTGGGCCATTTCATTTGTACTTTTCTCCAAGTTTCTACAACAGAGCATGGAATAGAGCATTCCATTAGTGTTTTTTTTTTTGTTGTTTTTTTTTTTTTTTTTTTTCCTATAGCTTCTATAGCCATAATGGCAGCAGAACTGGACTGCATTTATATAGCCTTCTGATTTTATTTTATTTTATTTTATTTATTTTATTTTATTTTATTTTATTTTATTTTTTTCCAGCCAATACTCTGTGTAGCTGCCTTGGACTTTTCCAGCCTGGGAAGCCAACTTCCTTCAGGGCTTCCCTTCAGTTCTGACACCTGCCCCTTCCTGGCAAGGTGTTCCCCTCCATGCCATTTCTGTGTTGCAGAACTGGTGAGCTCTGCCCCTTCCAGTCCTGTTGTGATAAGCACCACCGCTGGTGCTTCAGCATGGGGTCCCCCTGCTCCCATCCTTCAGCTTACAGTGTGTTTTCTGCTGCTGCCTCCAAATAAAGATGTCCAAATTTGAGGTTAAACTGGAAAGCAGACCACTATGGTTCAGTGTGTAATCAGGACCAGAATCTGACCCTTACTTAACATACATGTCCTCATGCAGAAAGTTTATGTTCACGGTGTTCCCATATGCAACTCAGTCACTACTCTAAAATCTGTGGCATGTCCTTCATATCTAATTCACATATTTTGTTCCCTCTTTGTAGAAGAACTTGTGAGAAATGTTGATGAACAGGAAAAAGACCAGAGCAGAAATTCCACAGATGCACAGTTACAGGAAGAGACAAGAAGCATACAAAATGAGAGTAGTCAGGGGAGCGATGGTACAACCTGTCCTACCAGATCCATCGTCCTACAAGTAGTCACTTCCGACACTTCTCTGAGTGATGAATCCAACTCAGAAAAATGCACTAACTCTGATCTGAACCAGAAAGATCTCACCGATGCCCAGCAAGAAACACAGAATACAGACCCACTGAATGGTAATACTTCTTCACAAAGCACCAGTCAATCTAATGAAGCTGTCCAGGGTGAAGCTGCAGCAGTGTCTGGTATCTCCCTGTCAAACACTGACAGTAGTGAAATATCAAAACAAGGTGTTGTAAAACCTCCTACATAAGAAAGTTGCTTCAGGCAATGTAGAAGCAATAGTGTCCTAAAACCATCAAATAAAAGAGCTTTGATATAAGCAAGTATAATCTTCTTGATATTAGTGTTATTTGGTATCTTGTAGAAAGTCCTTTACATAAAATACCAAGACTTGTAGTTGAACTGCAAGAATGATTTTAAAATTATTTATAGATGCGTATTTGTAATTAAATATTCTTCCTTACTGAATGAAGTAAATTTTCAAAATAGAACTATCTAACATTTTGTAATCATTGTGCTATTAAAATGCTCAACATTAGTTTAGGCACCTAATATGATTACTATGTTGTAAAGTACATCCTTTCTACTAAATACAATGCGAATTTTGATCTAACTTTGATCAATTTATGTAGATGCTATTTCCTAACAGTACTAGGCCTGGGACTGGGTCATGCTCTTAATACAAAAGATCAGTCTCCTGGCTGTACTTTCCAGGACAGGCAGAGCAGCCAAAAGAATCCTATAATGTCAGAATACTTTTTTTGGAATGTAAGTATTTTATCACAAGCTGACTGTAGTTTAGTATCTGATGATTTTAAAACATTACCAAGTTCAAGATGCCCAAGCAATATGAATAGATGTTAGCAATGTAAAAGAAAGACATAGTGCATTCTTATTTTATTTTCATATGGTCTGAATTTGCTTATAGTTAGAATAATTTTGAGGTATTAGGGTAACAGGAATAATCCAAGCATATAATGGCATTTGTTTTCTTCACTTCTAATTAAAATGTTAAAATCATTAATACTTTTATGACAGTGAGCCTTGAAATATTGTGCCAGAAATATGGCATTGTCTGAGCAACAGCACTGATGTGCTTACAAAGCTTAGCTTAGACATAAGTGTATGACTTGGCGTATTTCTAAAAAATCCTTTTTATGGAGAACTCCCTCTTATTCTGGAGTCCAACATTCTACCCAATTTCAGTGCTTCCATGCTTTTGTTGTTGACAGATTTTTATTTTTTTTTTTTCCACCAGCAATAACAGATGGTTAATTTAGGGTCCTAAATCAAAATATTTACACTAAAATTAATTGCACAGCATTTGATTTCACAGCATCTAATAATTGACGTTTTTGTCTTTGACGTGCATTTTTTGTACCATTTTTTCTGTTAAGGTCCAATTTGAAATTTAAGTACCTTAGAAAAGTTCCCATCTCCTGGGTGAGGAAGACTGTAGGAAAAATTACACCTGTTGTATTTCAAGCTGTGACGAAGGCCATTATGGTGTAGCTGTCCTTGAGGGTCAGTAGATGATTTACAAACATAAATGTTGTTTGTGAAATCAGATACAACTTGGAATGCAATTTTTGCACTCTGTTGCCTTGTGAATCTTTAAAATCCACCTTTAATATGAGAGTAGAGGTTTCTTACTTTGGAAAAAAAGCTAATCTTATCTGAGGAATTCATTTGCCAAGGCAGGAAATTTGCTACAGAAGGCCTTATATTTTAACACTTCAATCTGCAAAATTTATAAAAAGGGTAGGAAGTGGTCGAGTTTGTAATAGTTTACTTCCAGTGAAATGTCATCTAGAAGGTATATTTTTTCTTGAAGACGGTAAAAAAGATTAATAACAGGATTTCCACCAATCCAAGGAGGATTCTTCTCTTGATATGTCAATAGTCAAAAACAGTTCAGATGAATAATGGTGCAGAAATAAGAGAGAGATTCAAATGTTTTCTGGAAATAAATAGTGCTGGTAGGGTCCTGAATGAAAAACCAAAGCTTATACAAGGACAGCACTCAGCCCTTGCATCTCTAAAGAGGCAGCAGTACCTAAACCATGGAATAATAAGAAGTCATGGAAAAAGGGGAGATATATCAGGAGACATGATGCATCAAGTGATCCAGCACACAGTAGGAGAAGCAGCAAATTATTTTTCAAGGCAACTCCAGAGGCTGAGCTATGGGCCAACGCACACTTACTGGTATTCACCAACTTACGCCTGAGCCATGATGGATTTTCTAGCAGATCGACACAGGAAGTTTTAGTATAATAATGTGTGCTTCTCTACTGAAACTAAACATCTGTACCTGAAAAACCTAAACTGCTGCATACTTTGGAAGTGAAATGGAACTGAAAGGATCTTTTCACCAAACTGCTCTATACTATATGCTGTGCCTTTTCCTCCTGGTGAGAATATGTGAGAAGCACAGGCTACAGCTCATGCTGTTGATAGAACATGCACCCAGCTATGGCACATTCTGAAAAGTTCTTCAAAATACTGTAGAAACTATTCATCCGCTACAGTTTGTTAATGAATGCAGTCATCAGTTCTTGCTGCTGTCATGGGGAATGCCACTGTTATTCAGCGAACGTACACGATCCCAGTTCATTGCATCTTGCATTCTAGAATAGTGGCTTTTCACCTGTTTAGACCTGGGGAACCTTAACATTTTTCCAGTGGAAATGCACATCCCTAGTCAGGCAACTTATGCCTACAGCATTTTTTTTAGTCTCATGAACCTTTTGTGGACTCTGTCACAAGTAATTCCTGGTCCCTCCCATCAGAAAACCACAGGATGAGTCTGGATTTCTCTTTTGCTTGAAGTGCTTTCTGATTTACACTATTACAAATATTTAATCGAGAAATACAATGGATAGAATAAGGATATTGATTTTATTTATTTATTTTTTTAAGAATCTGTTATTTGAAGGCCTTTTCAGTTGTCATTTTATGTAGCAGATACTTCTATGAAACTTCTGTTCATTGCAGTATGCTGAATTGACTCTTAGCCATCTCCTTCAGAAATTATTTGTATTCACATGCCAGCACAGATAAATCACAGGAAAGTGGAGAGCTTGATGTTTTGCCTGGTTTCTGTAGCATATCAATGTCAGCCTAGTACTCTGTGAACAAGCTCTTTCAGATATTCCACAGATTGAGGGTTCAATGTTTAATATCAAATTTACTTATCTAAAGTAATTTGATATTACATTGCCCTTGCCCATCTCCACTGAGCCTTCTTCCATTGTTAGGGTTTATTGGTCAGTCACAGTGTCGTTTATGTTTCATTTTTATTTCATCAAATAGTTTGATTTGTACTTTAATAACATTTAATTCTTGCATTGTCCATATTTTCTCAATATTTAAATCTGTCATAGAAAGCTATTTTGAATACTTCCTGGTCTTTTGAAATGACTTACAGAACAACTATGTCATCATATCCTTAGAACTTTCTTTCCTAAGGACAGATGATCAGCCATATTACTATTTCAGTGAGAGATTTGACTACATATTATTTAAATATGATATTTTAAGTCAGCAGAAACTCTTTCACAGTTTCAATTTCCCATTTAACATATATTTTTTCACAGATTGATGGCATATTAAAATCTCTTGTCAAGTGCAAATGATGAAACAGAGAAACATTTATATATACCAGATATGTATCTTATCTCAAATTGCTTCTGGTTTTCCTGGATGGAACATATTTCTCACTACGTGAAAAAAAAAAAAGAAAAGAAAAAAAAAAGAAAAAAAAAAGTGATTTAATTGAAACTGAATTAATTAAAACAGTTTTTTTGTTGTTGGTGGTGTTTTTTTTTTTTTAGTTCAAGAATCAAGAAATATTTTAAATGTATATTTAGAAGATCTTAAAGTAAAAATAAGATTACAAATAAGAAACTGGTGTTGCAACTTGTACACAACATTTTTCACTAATTCATAATTTAAAAATAACTTAGTTTAAAAAATATGTTTTGCAGTAGCTCTGACGATTTTGTAGGACACTCAGGGTGGACAACAACTGAAGAGTAATGACTGGCTTTTGAGTGCTGAACATTAGGACTGAGAGACTCGCTGCAGTCTTGGCTGCAACACATTTATTCTAAGAGCCCAGTACTGTCCAGAGTGATGGAATTGTTAGGATAAGGTAGTATTTGTGCATGGAATTGGACACACCAAAGGAAAACAACAGTGCATGTGCCCTCTCCAACCTTTATATAAATTCTTAAGTCTCACAGGAAGTATGAACATAGAATGTACCATGTCATCACAACTAACTATATTTGTTTTCTCATTAAAATATTTTCTCCATGGGAATAAAGAAAGGCTGGGGAAAAATAATACAGAACAGTCAGGAAGAGTAAAAATCCCAAATAAGAAATACAGCAGTGTATGTTTCCATGGAAGAATAAATGCATATAGAAATGAGAACAGACTGTTGAGAAAGAGAGAAGTTAACTGTGGATACCAGGAATCTAAGAATTAAAGAATATATATATATATATATATATATATATATAAATACATACATATATATATATATACATATTCCTTCTAGATTCAGCCTGGACTAGGAACCACCATTATTCTTAAATTTTATTTTATATAACTCATCTACTGTTCCTCCATGTGGAGTAACAAGTACTTTTCTATTACTTTTCTTCTGCTAATGGCCAGCAGCCTCACACAAGACACTTTTTTAACCAAGGCAATTTTCAGCAGAATGCTTCACTTGCAAGCAAGCAGAAGGTAGAATACATAAGCCTGTATGAATTTAAGAATCATTTGGACTGTGCACTAAGTCATATGGTCTAAACTTTTGGGTAGACCTGTGCGGTGCAAGGAGTTGGACTTGATCCTTATGGGTCCCTTCCAACTCGGAATATTCTATGATTCTATGATAAGACATTGTTTTCATGATTATTATTATCTTTTGCTTGGTTTCCAAATTAGAGTATTTTAATCATTTTAAGAAGCACTATATATTTATCAGGGCATTATTAACACTCTCCATACAAAATCTTTCTATGGGGGCAGCAGGCTAAAGCAGTGCCCAGAGTGCTTGCTGACTCACCCTGAGTGGAGAGACAAGCTCCTGGGTGCTCTGGGGCTGGGAGGGAGATCTGAAAGTGGGTAAGGAGAAAAGCAACATAGTTATTCAGATTTAATTTCATATGTTAGCTGTCATTGTCTTTTATAAAAACCAAAAAACTAACTCTCAGCATTCTGTAGGAAAGGAATTGCAATATAACAGGGATGGAAAACAAAGGTAATCACAGGGGAAGATGATCTGCCTTCCTGGAAACTGTCACCAAATCGTTAGGCATACTATGAGAGGGTTCTCTGTTAAAAAAAAAAAGAGAGAGAGAGAGAGAGAGAAAAGGGATTGTTTTCCTCTCCTCGTATGACATCTCTTTCTAGGGTTAGTTCTCATATGCCATCACATTTTTTTACCAGGTTTTGTTCTGCCCCGTGTCCTGGTCAGTGCAAAGGGAGAACTGGGCATTGTTAGGAGAGCTCGGCTCGGGACCGAATGCTGCTTTCCGCCAAAGCACCTCTGTCCTTTCCACAATCTCACTGTCATTTAATTGAATGTTACAAGATTAAGTGGAACTATTATAAGGTGATTTTTTTAAAAAGTGATGATCTTCCTTTTCTTCTGAGTGATTTATTAATTAGAACATTCATTTAAAAACTGCTTATGTTTTATTAAACAACTCCATGTTTCAATGATTTATAATGGCTAATTGGCATGCTTTTAACTTTTCACTCATGATGATAGCCACATTAATCCTTAATATCAAGATGTAAATGAGACAATAAATCTCTGATAAAACAGATTATCAGTAACTTTGTCCCATGTGACAGTAGGGGGCTATCCAGTCACAGCGAGTTATAGAAAGCATGCAGAGCCTTCAGCAGTCACTATCTGAGAGCCTCTGGGGGATAACCAGGTAAAACAGCACAAACCCACACCAACAGCATGTCAGTTTAATTTACGGCCACGTGGGTGGCATCAGGTTATCATCCATGCCATGCAAGTGCTGGTGGCAGCTCAGTCTTGTGGCGGCCCAGTGGTGCGCAGCTGCGTTTTGCTGTGCCGGTGGAACCCCTCCTGTCCGTGCAGAGCAGGTGCAGATCACAGCTCCGGGTGCTGCTCGTGGTGCTCCCCGTGTGTGGCTAAACAGAGCTGCAGGGCTCCAGGGGCCTGGCCTGGCAGAAGCAGCTGTGTTTGTGACGGGGATGAGGACAGAGGGGAGGCGATATTAAAAGATCAAGCTATGTGCTAATAAAGGGGTATGGATTATGAGATAAAAGCTGTTAGTGACCATTTGAAGTTTGCTATAAAACTGGCACACTGACACAAAGAATGTTATGTATGGGTTAGAGTTCATTGTTTTGTTTCTATGAAGATTAATGCATTTTCATTTACACTGATACATTTTCATTTCTATGAAGATACACAGTGCCTGTTTCACAAGGCCTTCACAGAACACTCTCACTCCTAAAACCATGCTAATTAGTCAAAGTCAAGTATGAAAATTAAATACTTAGATCAATAGATTGTGCTTTCATACCCTTCCCCACCCCCTCTTTTATTTTTTTGGATAATAATAAAAGTTTTGCTGAATCCCTGCAAAAACAACTGCAGGCAGGAAGATCTGGAGAAAATTTTGTTCTAATTCATTTCACTCCAGTTATAAGGCTTCAAAATCCTTTAGGGACCTGGCTGTCTATCACCCATGCACACTACATTCACCTAAGGAAAGTGAGGAGAAGAACACCAGTTACAGAGCAGGCAGCATGCTGGCAATGAAGCTATTGGTAAAAACCAGTAACAAAATTCTCGCTCTTTTGCTGTGATGCTATGGTGAAGTCATAGCTATTCCCCATACTATTTCCCCGTGCTTATTTGCATGAGCTCCCATTCCTCTCTTCCCTCTCTCTTTTCTAAACTCTGAGCCTCTTCTTCAGCTTCGACTCACTTTCTTTCAATTTTCCATTTGAATTGCACATCAACTGCTTTCCCCTTTAGCTACTCATGCCTTTGGGTTTTGTCTGTCAAAAGTCTTCCCCAACCTGTATTTTTATTTCTGTAGCTTTTCCCCTTCTCCCAGCTCATCTTTGCTACTGTTGAGACTCTGTGCCTTTCCTTTTTCACATTTTCATTTCGGCGTTATTCATCAGTGGTGGGACCACTCCATTCATTGGTTAAAGCTGAGAACTTACCATAAAGCTAATAAATAATACTGTAAGCTTGTTGCATTTCCCCCGTAGCTACTATCCCAAATCAGCTTATAATTTTCCCAGCTGTACTCATTCAAAATCACTCAAGGAATACTTTATAATCAAGAACTCAGTATTATGATTAGAAGTTTGAAATCCGTATTGTATCACTTAGTTTGGTAACTACTCTCGTCACTCGATATCATTTCTCCTATCTGATTGAACTAATTGAATGTTTAAAACTTGCCACTGACATCTTCCACTAAGTGAACCTTGCCCCTATTTTTAATGCCTACATCGAAGAGGATTTAAACAGCACATCTCTGCAGATGGTGAATTTTGACTTTCAATAAGTTGGAAGATTAAAAAAAAAAAAAAACCACTTCATTACTGCTTGTGTTAATGCTGTATTTTTGTTTCATGGTGTGTGGCCTATTGCTTTCATTCTATCTTTTGCCTTTTGGATAAACCACAATGATTAGTTAAGCCAGTCCTATATTTATTTTAGTGAGAAAGAAGTTAAAGAAATCCATGACTGAACCCTCACTGTAACCTTCAGATAGAAAAGGAGGAAGCGTTTCTGCTTGTCTAGGGCTGTGCAGGTGCTATTTATTTGATTTACTTCCTTGCTTGATTTCTCAATAACATTTTATTTTTTTCCTTCCAGGTGAGCCTATACACTGTAAGAAATCAGAAGATATAGTAAAAGCCACTGAGCAAAAACAAGCACTGGTACACAACTAGATGTCCTGTTTCTTAAAAGCTTCTGACATTTCAGGCAGGACAGGTAATTTTGACATTTATTTCCTATAAAGAGGAGAGTTTTGTATGATAAGGATTCACTTACTGTTATTATTATCTTCTTTGGTCTATTCCTGTTGTTTTATTACAGAATTTTGAAACTGGAGTATGCTATAGCCCACTTTCTGTGTCCCTTTAAAAGTTATTCAATACAATAGAAGGGAAACCCAATACTTTTATGTGTCTGAATTTTTAATGTGAGACTAAATAATCATGCAACAATAAATCCTTGATTCAATTATATTAAATACTGTGAGTTACAGTAGTTAAAGGCCTGCTGTTTACAAGTTTCCATTTGAACCCTGCTGCAGGAGAAAAGAAGAACACTGTCTGCTCCTGCACCTGTGCTCTCAGAGGCTGTTATCTGTCACCTTATTCTTGGATCATCCTGTTTCTGTGGAGAGTGATTGGACAAAATGATCAAAAGTGTAAAACATAAAACCCTGAGCTGGTAACTCAAGGCACTTAACAACTCTCAAAATTTCAGTTGTATTTGTTGTTGTTATTTCCTCTTCTATTCTGCTTTCTTAAACTAGCCAAAATAATTTTTTCAGCCAAAGTTGGACCTCGCTTTGTTGTATCACTGACACCAGACATTTCCAATTAATCATGAGACATGTGAAAACATGGCAATGATCATCTGCACTGGATTGCTGTTACGTGTCACTGCTACTGGCGTCCAATAGAAGTGGAAAGTCAAAATGAGATGTTGCTATAGACACTTGTTCATGCAACCATGCTGCATGCAACGTTGAAGTTCTCCTCGTTAGCTTCCTTTAAATATCTGGAATTAAAAATATGTAGACTGTGTGGGAAGTTCTAGAGCTGTACAGATGAGCCTGCGTGAATGATGACTCTTTCCCTTTGCGGTGGCTGCCATATGGAGAGAAATGGTGTTTAAGAAATCAGTATTTGAAAACCTCTTTTAAAATAATTAAATAGCATCCAGTATTATGATTAAAACATTCTCAGTCCAACAGTGTTTTCTCCGATGTCACAGCAGTGGTGTCAGCCCTACCGTGAAGCTGGTGCTCATTGTTTTGTAGGCGGAAGAGACTGCTACATGAATACATGGAAACTGCTTCGTTTCAGCAGAGTACTGTGTTGCCTCTCAAACAGAACTGGAAGGTGGCACTAAGACCTCATATCATGTTTTTTTCACAAATGCAAAGTCGATGACAAGAATGCCACAAAGTCCTTCCTTGCCTTGTTTCATTAAAAGAAAACACCAGAGCATCTTTCTCTGAGAGGCAGCAAAAGCGGAGCACGCAGGCAGTTACCTCTGCGAGAAGTCTCAGGGTGAGCCAGCCAGCTCCAGCTGGGATCCGGAAAGAGACTCCATGTTCATCTCTGCTTCCCTCAAGCTGCATGGGCCCCTCGGCTTGCCCCTCGGCCTCGTGCAGCCTGCCAACAACCTCATTGCAACAACCGCTGCAGCCTGCCAGGAATCCTCCACCCCCCTCTTCAGGTTGTACGCTCGCGGGTGAGTTGGGTCACTGCATTCCCCGTTCCCCTTTTTGGACCCCGTGGTTATTACCTCACTGACCAAAAAGTCTGCAATCAACCATGGTCCACTCTGAAGAGGACTCGTGGGGGCAGTGGCTCTCCCCTCTATGCAGAGGCCTGTGTACTACTCACCTGCTGCTTCAGGGATCTAACCAGAGCTCAAGCGTAACATAGGCACCAGGCTCAGCCTCAATAAGGACACGTTATGTCCCGATTGAAGAAGGAATAGTAAACCTACCACCCCATATTGAGGGAAGCGTACATGTCCATACCTTTGACTGTCTCCTTTCTGACAGCACAACCACTGAAATTGAGCTGGGAACAATACAAGCTCTGAGCCCTGGGATAAGGGCATGCCAAACGGTGGAATTTCTGTTGTTGAATATGTAAGCCATATACACACTATGCATAACTAGTGTGCATAGTTTTAACTTAAGAAATATTTGTGCATATAGGTTGTAAAAAGTGCATTTAAACTGTTTTGTGTATCTGGTCCAGGGCTTGTATTTGGCATGGACAAAGTTCTGTACAGTGCAGTTAAAGAATGAAATGTTAACGAATGAAATTGTATCATATATGTTATAATGCAATTGATATTTTTTGCTAAGAGTTAAGAATTTATATATTATCTGCCAGTGTTTGAGCAAATCATTAGTAGCCTGGATCACTCCATGCACCTTTGCAACCCTTTCTGGGGAACGTTGGGCACATTTTTTCCTTTACAATGAAATGTAACCCATCTTATGGTTTCTTATTGTCATTATGACGAAGAAGCATATTGTTTATATCAGACTTTTTTTTTTTAATGTAAATTGCCATATCTTGTGGCAGTAGAAAATCTTGTTTAAGATCTGAGAATTTTGGTTTTATGTCTTTTCTTTCAAAACATGGGACATTATTTCAGATGTCCTGAGCATCTGCAGTCCCACCAAATTTGAAAAGATCAAAAGGTGACTGATATTTTTAAAAATTAGGCCAGTTAGATCTTTGTAATGTTCTTCAATATCGTGATTTATGATTCATCGAGAACACAAGTCAGGAGCAATCCAAATGCAATGTTCTTATTGTATTTTCAATTTCAGACTTTTACCGTAGTTGAACTTGACTTTTTCTTTCTGTACCTCTGTCCCATCACCACTGAGATACTCTGCAGAAGTTTTCTCCTGGAAACAGAAGCAGAAGTTATAGCTGATTCTGCAGTCTACTGGGAGCATCCTGTGGGGCTCTCGGTGTCCTGTTGTTATACCCAGCCCCGTGATCTCCCACTACAGAGGCTAGGATGAATTCCTGACCTCACAGGAGGTACTCAGTGCCTGCAGATCTCCTTCGTTAATATAGAAATGTGATTTGTGTATAAATATTCCTACTTGCTCATTTGTATACAGTTTTAATCACTGTGGTAGATGTTACTGAAATACAAGCAGAGTCCTTACTTTTTCTTTAAAGCCAGCTAATTCTCTTTCTTTCTTCCTTTATTCTTAGCAAGGTTTTATCTGGACATGACCCAGAGCTTACTGTGTTATTTGGATGAGGAGAAATTTACTTTGGTGGAGAAGACCATAATAACCAACATGTGTTAGCTAAGGCTTTGACCTTGGGTGGAATTCACATTCAGATGGCAGAGAGGCTTCTTGTTGGGGCCTGTCCTGAACAAGAATTTCTCTCTGAAACCTGCAAGGCTGCACTACCAAAACACTGCATGGGGCCATAAGAAATGGTGTTTGTATATGCATCTCTCCCACAGCATTATGGGCATGTACCCCTGCATCGAGCACACTGAGGAACTGTAGCTATAGATTAGCCCTCAAGAATTTTATTTTGTATTTTTATCTTGAGATATCTGACAAATATATTATGTAATATTGTTATGGGTTATGATCTAGCCAGTATTTTTTTATTTAATTTTCAACAAGGCAATCTACAACTGTGTGTTTTTATTCTGCTGTATTTGTCCGTATTTCCTATGATGATATTCCTAAATAAATTTGATTTGAGGGCAAGGATCGTGAAGCTATTGAATGCTAGTTACAAATTTGCTTTACTGAAGCATTCGCTCATTTGCATATGATTGCCCTTGGAAAGTGACAGATCATAAATGGTTGTTTCCACACTTTTTGCCTGCTTGCAGCTCCATGCTTTTTCCATAACTGTGCCAGTCTGCCTTGCAAACTCACTTCTATCTTATAGCACTCTTGAAAACAATTTCTCTCAGTACGCTTTTCCTTCTTAACCTTTACTGCTAAAGTAGCCCTCATATGAAGGAAGCCATAACCAATAAAGCAGTATTTTCTCCCCAAAATTTTAACCATGGGCTGGCATTGTTGAAATTGCTGGGACCGTTCATGTTAGCAGCAATTCTTCAGGAAGGGTGCGACTTTCAGAGGTGCCTCTATGCCATAGCATAAGTTTAATCAGCAGAGTTCAGTGGTACAGGGCCTCATCCTGCTACAGATGGAAAGCAATAAGAATCCCATTGGCTTGGACTTGCATCACATCCTAACAAGGTGCATGACGGTAGTAAACACAGACATCTACGTCACAGCATGTTCTTTGCAGTTCCTTTATCCCAGATGCTCTCCCTCTTCAGCCACATGCTTGAAGGCTCGTCATGTGTTGTAAGTATGCCAGAAGTCAAACAAGCCACTACTGGGACCAAAATAACTTCAAATTAAGAAATTAATCACGATCCCTTGTTGTAATGTATAAATTGCATATTTTTAACTGACTCTAGAGTCATTACATGAGCAAGTGGAAAAGGTAAGTATAACTAACATTCTTCAATAACAGCTTAAAATTCTAAGTTTAGAGTAGCTTAGCAAAGACTTATCCGAGGGGGGCGTGCATTCAAATGTAAATAATTATTTGAAAAATCAAATCCATGAAAACACAGATATGGAAAAATGAGTAGAAATGGCATTTAATACTATAAACAAAAGAAAGAGTTCTCTGTCAAATACACTATGCAAACATTTAAGCAGCTTTCCTGGGATAGTTTTACTTTCCTGGTCATGTAATTGTTTAATGGGTCTCCGGAGACTGATTGTCTGTGTCCTGGGACAGACATTCAGAAGTTTTACAGGACTGTGGACGCCTAAGTAGTCCCCTGGGAACAAAGAGGCAACTCATAACCAGAGAGATATAAATGTGGGGGAAAAAAGAAAAGAAAAAAAAACACCACCTTGTAAAAACACGGATTTAATCTGTTTTGGGCTATTGGGCTGAATGTTCCTACAAAACACTTCTCTTCTGCTTAGGCAAGTCCTGTTCCTCCAGCCCTTTTGCAGTGGGCACCAAAGGCAGGGGGAGGCTGGGAGTGTATAGCTCAGCCCTTCGATCAGAAGGAAAGGAAGCATAATTGCGCGTTTGGTAAGCTGTCAATAACTGAAGCAATTAAGGTGTTGAGGCAAATAAAACTTTGCAAATAAACCAAACCAAACAAAAATACAAACTAACAAAAACAAACAACAAAATAAACAAAAAAAAATAAAACACAACCAAACAAAATACTCCCAAACCCACAACTCTAAAAGATGGCAGTAAAACTATTACTGATGCTTCTTACATATGGATTGATTACTGCTGGAGAACATGAGCTAATCTTGCTAGGTAATGTCCTCAATATACGTACTGTAAAGCTGAGGAGTCTCGTACATCTGTAACACCACATGTAGATCACTTTTACGAGTCTGAAGTAACACAAAATTAAACACATGAATATAATGTGGTCAGAGTCAAAATGGTAAGTGGAGTCTGGGCCTTGAACACAGTCAGCAGAACAGACGATTTTTCATTTTGTTTGGACTGTAGTTATAAAGTTGTCTCATAGTCATGTAGGGTCTGATCCTGAGCACTTACACAAGCAACTCTCCTGAACCTGCAAGAAGAACTTTTAGTAGAGTAAGACCTTAAGGCTTCTATCAAAATACTGTGAAAAAAACTATCAAAGAACATGAAAGTATGTGCTATTTATTTATATAAAGCCTGTTACAGTTTTCTTTGTCCAAATTTAGTGAGCGAATGGGTCAAATGCACCCATGCTATAATGCCATGAAAACCAGTCAAACCAGTGTAATTATGTCAGGAATTAATTTGATAATTGGGTCATGATAGGTTGTCCCTATTTCTCTGTATTCAGCTATATTACTGAGGGTTTTCTGCAGCAGGAGGAAACTCTGACATAACATAGAAGGCACTGCTCAGCTTCTAGCTGCCTTTAATCCTTATATTGCAATTATACTTTCTTTTCTTTGAGAGCTCTCTCCTTTTTTCTTTCCAGTCAGAAATGAACATTTGACTTGATTTCCGGAGGTACTGCAGTAGTGTACAATTGGAATGAATGGCAATGAATTTGTGTCAGGCACTGTTACTTGGTGGGTGATGAATCTTTATTTTAGCATTCATGTCTGAGAAAGACCCCCCTTCTGCTACTAACAAGGTGGGTTTGGGTAGGGCAGAACTATGATTGCAGCCATAAGAAGTTCTGAGGGACACGTGTGTGTTAGCAAGCAAATAACGGGTACAGGAACAGGGCTGCAGAGTTGATATTTCCAGTAAATTAGAGAATAAAAACAGCACGAGCAATTTGAATATTATTTATAATTGACCTTCATGTCTGTTTTTAATATTCAATCTGCTGAGTGTTTAAGAAAGCAATTAAAAGTCCCATATAATGTTAAAACCCTTGATAAATGTAATAAACAAATGACATATTCAGAAGAGAGGATCTATGTCCCATTAGGAGAGAAAAAGAAAGATGAGAGCAACATATGGCAGTATAATTAGCATGATTAGGGAAGCACATCAACAGAATTTATGCTGCAGGGAAAATGTAATAAGAAACCAACACACTTTCCTCACTGCCTTGAAAACTGCAAATATCGCTTTCTGAAAAGGAGAAGATGCAGAAAGGCTCTCTGGCATTTAAAGCTGTAACTTGTGTTCTTCTGTCATTATTAAAGATGCACACAGCCATCTGCAAACCATTTATTTTTTGCAGAGTTCACATTGTCCCATTGCTTTGATTAATAAGGAGCAATATTACACCTCAGCTGCTTTTCAGAAAGATGCTATTTTGGAAACCTAATTAATACTCGCTCCACAGTTAGCTTGAGGTGTTCGTTAGTGCCAGATACTGAGTTCTTATTTGTTTCTCATTATGTGGAGAGTATTGCTGCTCAATGCCAACGTTTTTGTTTTGTATTTTGGAATAACCTTTCAACACCCCACTCTCCCCAGCCCTCCATTCAGAAGAGCTAATAACACCTGTCGTCATTATTTTAACATGCCCATTACGTCTGTCAAAGACAAAGTGGGTTATTTACATAGTTAGACCATCCTGATGCACAGCAAATATTCCTGCCATTTTCTGAACAGTTGGGCAAAAGAGAAAAGCAAAATTCAGAAACCCAGCAATGCGATTCAGATTTCAGCTTGCCACTAAGGGTCAGTATATACTAAGTAAATGAATTGTTACAGAACCAAAGCAGAGTAAGTTTTGCCTAGCTGGAGTAACAAATATCTTTTATGCCCTAGAAATACCAGATCACTTTATAAATATACCCCCGCCTCAGGTGGCAGGGGACAATTAGTGGTATTACGAGAAGATAGCAGGGTAATCTCTGAAGATTTCAGCAGCGTTGATGGCAGTCCTGAGAGAACGCCAGTAATTCAGTAGTTAAATCACCAGCAGGATGACAGGAGGTTTCCTGCACACTACACACCATACTTTCCCCTAAGAAAGTCTGCTGTCAGCCAAAACCTATGGCCATTCTTGAGCAAAATTCCCCTGACTTCAGTGGAAATTATGCTTTAGAAAGGACTTTTAAATCTTGGCTCTTACTTTGTATCTCTTTAAGTATTATCTGGCTTTGCACCTGGAGAATAAACAACACATACCATCCTGTAAGTCAAGGCGTGGAATTTTTCCAACTAACTTATTAGCACAATGTCTCAATAAATCTCTCTAATGGGAAGGATCTGTCATGGAATAACAAGTATAACTTCAGAAAAAGAAACAGGGCTGTAAAATGCAATACCAAAGTGCCTTTAAAATGCTATACATTAATGAGTTAGGGGGTTCTGGGAAAAGACTGAGACCAGTCCAAAGAGTCAGTTTTCTTTCAAATCTTGCTGTAGAGTTCATTCTGCAAATTACATTTCCTATAATATTTTGAAAGCAAGAACAGGAAACGTACAGCAGCATGGAAAGGTGGTAGATGTAAGAACCCGATGGGGGGAGAGGAAAAAACACAGCGTTGCCCATTAAAAACAAACTATGTTCATTATTTGCCTTACTTGCCTTACCATTATAATTATTATTATTTATTATTATTTTTTTTATTTTCTCTGTTCTCTTTTTCCATCAGCCTATTCACGGAAGATGGACTAATACAATCCATCTCTAAAACTCCTGCTCCCACCAAGCCTGCAAGTACTCCCAGCAGGAGGCAGGTATTTTGAGAAGAGGTGCCTTGAAATGGAAATACATCATCACAATTTTCCTTTAGGGTGTTTTCACATTGGCAGGCCATTTCAGACACCTGAAGTTCACCAACTTTTTATCTACTCTCTCAATCTGCTATTGATTCATTTACAGTAAAAAAGAAAGACAAAAATTAATGGATTTTTTTTGGTTTTACTCCATGCTTTTAGTGACATAATATGCCGGGCAACAATGATTGACTCATAACATTGTAGCTCATTGTAACATGAGTTAAGGAATAGCATCTAAACAGCTAGCAAAGGAAATAAAGAAATCTTTTGCATATTTTATGGATGCAACAATATGCGCTTCACTGCTGCTTACAAAGACCTCTCTTTGAAATTTCCCTGTAATTCTACATAAATACTTTCACATGTCACATAATTCTCATTCCTTTACCTCTGTTGTTTTTAAATATCCAGGATTCCTGCCTTGACTTTGGTCAACTCTTCCACCACAAGCATGCAGAAATCATCTGTGTCCATCTGAGCAAGTGGAAGTGTACAAGTGTTTGTAATGATTATTAATTTTTAGTTATAGTTATAGAAAGGACTTGCTATGCCCTGTCTGATCCATGGATTTCAGTGCTTGGCTCTCCAGCAGTGCCACCAGCTGACTCTTCTGGAAAAGGTCAAACCAAGTCATAACAACATAGAAACCTTCAGTCATTTCTGGAAAATGAACAAAGATCTCCACGTACAGGTTGCCTGACATTCTATGTTGTTTTGAAGCACAGAACTTAAACAATATTAATATTTCTGTGGCATTTATAAGTAAACTACAAAAATGTTTGCTTCCCTAAAGAAATGAATCTCAACAGGAAAGCTGAGGAATTGCCCAGGTGTTCATTCTTTTAATAATTTTCTCTCTCCCCCTCCCCACCCCTCCCCATTCTCTCTGTATCATTAGAAATGGACCAAAGCAGTTGTCATTTTTGACTGCAGACAGCATTTGGCATTGTTACAAAGACATCAACATAGTTCAGGCACATGTCTATATGCCTCACCATGCTGTGAGACAGCCAGAGCTTTCATTTGCACCCAAAGCATACAGAAACTCTCTATCTAGGGCCACTGATTTTAAAGGTCAGAGGCTGGGCCAAGACCCAGGAAAGCCATAGTTCAGAAGCAGACTGCTTTTCCTGATCCTCCTTTCTGACTTCCAGACAGTTCTGTCATGAAGTTCGCTGACAAGTAACTGCAGTGCTTCAGCTCCGTTCCATGACAAGCACTTAGACGGACTTTTTTATTATTACGTTTTATTTTTTTCTGGTCTCTGCTGTTCTACTGACTCCTTCCTTATAGCCTGACTTACTGTGTGCCTCACAAGTGGAAGATAGACAGAGTTTGCTTATCGTTTTGAATTTAAAATGTCTGTTCTACTGTTGTATAGAAAAATGTTCATCCTGTCTGTATCCTGTAGATGAGATGCCACCAGTAAATGGTGTCACGGTGGATCCATACTAAAATCTGCGTGACAAGTCCTGTCCCTTTGCCAAAAATGATCAGTCTGTTCCTGCACTCAGACATGCTACGTGCATAACCCTGGGTCAGGAAAGAGAGAAAGCAACAGGCTTTTAAGATGACAAACCACAGTTGGAATACTTAAGAGATGGGGGAGGTGATAAGACCTGGAGTTAGAAATGCATCCAAGTACTGGCTTGACTATCTGAGGCTCTTATCGGACCACGATGCTTCATCCAGATTGGGGCTGTAAAACAGACTTGTTCTCCTCTCGTTTCTGCAGTAATAGTCCTGCAACACACTCAGATCTGGCTCAAACTAAATCTGGTATTATTTATAAAGTATAATCATCCTCCAGTCCAACAGTGATCCTGAAACTGACTCTTTGTGGTGAATTCTTTACACACTTATCAGGTGTTTTGTGCTGCCTCTGAAACACTGAGGTCCCAAAGTGCCTTGTGTTGGTACTGACTGTTCATATTTATGCATGTTTTATTCCTTTGGCCCGTAAGTCCTAGATACTGCTTATTTGAAGCCTATGGGTACTAATAACCAAGAAAGTCATTTATATCAAAAGCACTTTATTAGCTAGCGACACAGTGCATCCATGCTGATTGGCATTTTACCACTGGGAGTACAGCCAGAGACTAATGAAGGGCCTGGTGCTGAGCAAAGGCAAAGCTGTGGAAAGGCTGGGACCAGAGCCCAGCTCTTCTTGATACTGCTCCAGTCTTAACTTTGGTCAGTTCAAATGTTTTATGAACGGTCACTTCCCTCCTTCCTTCTTTGTGGCACAAAAAGCCCTCAGTCCTGTAGCTACTCCTGCACAACTGGAGAGTCCTTCTTTTAGTCCTTCCTGCGTACCCGTACTGAGCTGGAGTCACAGAAACTGTTTGCAATGTTTCTGCAGGAGATGGTGACAAAGAGGACAGATACAGAGGCATAGATGGAGGGTAAAAAGATGGCTCCCAAATACAAAGAAACACTTGTTAGCAGACCCTGTTCTCAGCATGTCTTCATGGAAGAGCTCAGAATGCAAGTGAAATCATCAGGCAAGGCAGAGACAGAAAGCTCTGTGTTTTTCCTTTCCTTCTATCTCAGCCCTTTAAGAAAGGCTGAAAGCAGTGGAATGTTAAACCAAGGGTAAGACTGTAGCAAACTTAGTTAATACAAAAGCACAGTTAACTGGTTTAAAAAACAGCTATTGATAAAAAGGAAATGATCTGTCAAGTGTGACTTGAAGAAACATGGCTTTTCTTTTCCACTTTAGTTCATTTTATGTTTTCTCTTGAGCTCAATTGGAGCCATAGAGTTTGCATGGTCTGTGATGAAAATGCTGGTGTGAACCACAAGCCCAAACTGCTGGGGCTCAGACACACGCTACATCGCCTCAGCTTGCTGTGCCACCATTACGGCTGTGATGACACAACACTCACAGTGCCATTGCAGCCATAGTGACAGATTTCATTGTTCTGGAGAGGCGACTCCGCTTGTTTCTACCTATGTTACTGCAGCTAACTCTGACGTTACTGGCAAAAGCTGTCTTTAACTGAAGGGGTCATTCTATACGAACATTTCTCTGAAGGGTAGACAAACCCACTGTACAACACACAGTCTTGTCTAAATGAATGTAGTATTATTTATTTTGTAGCTTTTAAATGGGTTTTATTTACAACAAGTCTTAGAACACAGCTCATACGCAGAAGTTAAGCTCTGGCAGTACTGCCATCAGATCACTACCACGTTTGCAAATGACATTTCTACCTCATAGAAAATGAAAGAAGAGTGACTTTAAAACAACCGTTTTATCTCCAGGTATAAGGCTCACAAAACGAATTTGCAAGTGGCTGTAAAGCCCAGTCAAGGCGTGCTCCCCAGCGCACCCTGCTCCGCGGGAACACAAGCGGTGGCAAATTGTGGGATGCACACGCGGTGTCGCAGCTCGGTCATCGCGGTACCCGGCCCCCAGGCACCCTTGCGCGGGTTAGTGGTCCCATTCCTCTTCTCTTTCACTGATTCCCTCTTCCTCTTCTGGAAATGCTGAATCACTCTGACTCTTCAGATGCTTTATCCCTGAAAATATAAAAGTCATAGTTAAAAGTTGTGTTAGCTCATGTTGGACATTTGTTTTCCTGAAGGAAGAAACAAAAAATAAATAAACTAATAGAAATATTTTAGTGCTTGTACTTATCCCCTTTTCCTACAAACATCGTAATTCAGACAGTACTGTAATGTATTTCCGACAGAAATATTCTCTTCCTTGAATATCAGATCTTTGGAAATTTATCATGCTTTGTTGGAAAAACCACTAACAGACGCCTTGTAGAACAGAACAGTATTTGCTTCTTTTCTTTTCTTGGTGATCCTTGAAGAGATTACTATTGCCAATCTCAAGCAACTTTTGAATTTTAAAGGCTCACAGAGTAGGTGTGGGAATTATTCTACCAGAATTTCAACCTGAGCCTTTCCCTGAGACTGACCTGCTGAAAGTCCTTGCTCACAGAGACACGGGGCCTCATGGTCACAGCTTCCTACATGCAGCAGAGGAGTTCTCCAATGTGCTTCCCCATGATCTATAGACAAGAACTGTCCTGCAAAGTGAGCACCAACCTGACAAAGATTCTCTGGAGCTGATGTGGTGACAAAATCGGATCATTTCTCACACCAAGAATGGAGAGCAGGACATAAATGAGCATTATCCACTGATTTTCACATAGCAGGAGTTAGAAAACTTCCAGAAGTAAAAAAAAAATAATAATCTTTTTCATAATTCCTATCTCCAATTCATTCTCAGGTAGCTAGAAGTTTAGATGAAATGTTGTAATGTTGAAATGGATGTTCTGAGAGGAGATGTCTTGGCCGGGCGCTGCGGCCTGGCCCAGCCTGCTCGCTGTGGCCTTCCCATGGCGCGGCCCAGCCAGCACCCAGCAGCCAGCTGGAACTGTATTATTTTTTTTTCTGACTGGATATCAGGAAAAGGTTCTTCACTGAGAGGGTGGTCAGGCACTGGAACAGGCTCCCCAGGGCAGTGGTCACAGCACGGAGCCTGACAGAGTTCAAGAAGCCTGTGGTAAACGGTAAACTCAGATACATGGTCTGGCTTTTTTCCTTTGGGGACCCAGGAGCTAGCTGTACTCGATGATCCTTGTGGGTCTCTTACAACTCAGATATTCTGTGATTCTATGATCAGTTTTTTTTTTTTTTTTTTTCCCATAAACTCTATTGTACTGCCTGCCCTCACCTTTGCCAATTGGAAGTGCAGACTGGCAGTGTTCTCTGCACTGTCCAGCACATATAGAAAACCTTTTAATGCCATAATTCACAAACCACAAAACGTTGCAGTGGAGGCTGGCAGAATTAATTGACCCTGAAGTGACATAATGAAATAGGACAGCTACACAGCGCAGGAAGTTAGCATGAAGGGACACACAGGAAGTGAAACTCCTTTGAGTATCATATGACCACATGAAGCTGGTGGCTTCACGTGAACATGTGAACAGAAGATGGTGGCATTTCTGGAAACTTGTACTTTGTGCACAAAGTGTTAGGCCTTAACAGTTTCAAAAGAGTCAACAGTAATAAAAATACGTAGTGAAAAGGTAGCAGTCATACTTTTAGATTAAAAATCACCAGCAGTCATACAATGCTGCCGTGGAGCACCGTGGCTCCAAGGCCGGTCAGAAGGCCCCGGCGCTGCCCACGCCCAGCAGCACACCGCGGAGCTCACCCCCTCTTCCTGCTCCGCAGACACAGTTCGGGAGGAGAGGCCTCTGCAGGGGCTCTCAGGTGTCACTCCAGCAGGGTTATTGAAGCTGTGTGACCTGCTCTTTGTCAACACTGGGAAAATGATAAACAAGAAACAATGTGGTGCTCTATCCACAGATACATAATTTTTTCATTTGTTTATCTAAGCAAGCTGCACTGAAGTTGGATCTATTCATACCCCAAATCTTTGTCTAGCAATATTTAGGCTGTCTGCTAAAATGCTAGATTCTGGCTAGAGATCGAGTGAAAACTTATTACTTAGGTCACCCCAACTATTCTTACTACTGCTTCTGTGGTAGTGCTAGTTTAATGTAAAGGAAAATAGAAATATTTCTTTTGCATCTTTTCCATCTTCATACATATCACACTAGTAACACAGTTCATGCCCTCCCTTTTCCTAAATACTAATCGGGAGGTACCAATATATTGGTATTTGGGATTTGTTTCTACTCAATGGTGAAGCAATATATTAAAGATAAACAACAAATATTTGATCCTGAAACTTTTACTCATTAAAACAAACAATCAAGCAAACAACTACCAGGAAAAAAAAAAAAAAAAAAAAAAAAAGCCAGGATATTTTTGAAGATACTGCTTGTACATCCAGTAGATCCAAGTTCAAAATATCAAGTTAGTTTTTCTGTGTAAACCACACAAAATTTTTAATATTAATAATTGCAAATAGGGAGGACTGCAGATGCTGATCCACAAGTGAGTCACCCATAAAGTTCAACTTGAGCCTTTCCCTGATATTGATCTGCTGAAAGTCCTTGCTCACAGAGACACGGGGCCTCATGGTCACAGCTTCCTACATGCAGCAGAGTTCTCCAACGTGCTTCCCCATGATCTATAGACAAGAACTGTCGTGATGCAAAGTGAGCACCAACCTGACAAAGATTCTCTGGAGCTGATGTGGTGACAAAATTGGATCATTTCTCACACCAAGAATGTATTCTCTTGATCTCTGAGTATCACAATGGGATGGATGAAAGGGTATCTCAGTATATTTGGAAGTTTGGGTTTGAAAAAAAGTTGTGAAGGCCCTGCTGCTGGTTGGTTTCAGCCAGCCAGTGAAGCAGGCTTATGAAATTTATTCAGATTGTAAAGTTATTTTCCGTTTCATGTTCATTGTAAGAAAACAAGCCTCAATGAATAGGCCTAATCCAATCCAAGCTCCACCTTGGCGTGATAGAAGAATTCAAGGTAAAAAAGGAGGCAAATTCAAGCTAAAAGTATAATAGAAAAGAGAAACCAGAGAAAAAGAGTTGGTATTCTTAAAAAATGTAAACAACAAATGCACAAAATTACTCTCTGGAATAGTTCCCTAGTTTTTGACTAAGACAGTTGTAGTGGGAACATAACTTTTAGTCAGAGATTCATGATTCCATCAAAACATAAGTCTGATTAAGTTTTCTGGTGCCGTTACTGTCATAACATGAAAACAGTTTTTGTTTCACTGCAGATCATTCATAAGTCTGCTCACCATTTCTGGCTGTAAGAACCAAAAGCTTCCCTTATGCATCAGTTCCTTTGCTGAGGAGAAATTGCATCCTAACCACTTTAATGCAGATGGATAATCTAATAAACCCAACGTCACAGCACTTATAGAGGCAGAATTAAAAAAAAAAAAAAAAAAAAAAAAAAAAAAAAAACAGTTATTTCAGTTTAATCAAGTTACAAGTAGCTGAAAACAGCTACTTTTCTTATAGAAGGTCTTACAGAAGGGGAGTGTGGCCTGCTCCACATCCAGCAGGAGCCAGTCTTGCTCCATGCTGGGCCCAGTGTTCTCTGGGTTCCTCTTTCTAGATCACACAGACAGCATTTGGTTCCCTGGGAAACAGTTGTTCAGATGTAAAACAGAAATAAATTAATGCTTCTTAGTCAGAGTCCTTGTTAAGTGTGCCCTGCAATAACCAACCTGTATCCAATTAAATAACTGTGATAAGTGAAGAAACACTTTGAGTGCTCAGCTACCTCCAATCTGGCCTCTTTAGCAACGCCCTTTAGTAAGGCAAACACTTTAAATATGATTTCACTTATATATAGTTTAATGGACATTTATTTCAAAATGTTGTTATGTTTGTACCACAAATTCATCTCTTATTGTTTGTCTCTGGATTTACAAAGCCAATTCTTTTTCATTCGCCATACCTGTCTAACATATATTATTGAATATTTCAAGCAGGAATTGTTAAGAGCCAGAATAAAGCATTTTTTTTCAGGAAAAAAGGGAAGAAATGAGGGCATGGGGTATACGACTAGTATGATGATTTTTTTTTATTATTATTATTGATTGATATTTTTGATAGGAGTGAAGACTTAGAGCTACATGGCTTAATTGCAATATGCAATGTGGAAATGTAAGGAAATAGAGAGCAGGACATAAATGAGCATTATCCATTGACTCTCACATAGCAGGAGTTAGAAAACTTCCAGTAAAAAAATAATCTTTTTCATAATCCCTATCTCCATTTCATTCTCAGTTAGCCAGAGGCTTAGATGACATTTTGTAATGTTGAAATGGATGTCCTGAGAGATGTCCTAGCCGGGCGCTGCGGCCCGGCCCAGCCTGCTTGCTGCGGCCTGCAGCCTGTGTCCTCCACGCCCATTATTCCAGGCAGTGGGTAACCCTGAGCAGTCTGCCCACCCGAAGCATTGCCTCCTGGCTCTGGATGGTGGTCTTTCACTGCCCTGTCCCCAGCCTGGGTGGCCTGCCCTGCTCTCCCGTGGTGTGTGGAGGTGGTTCACAGGGTCTGAGCCATCCTGCTGGCGGGGCCCCAGCCCCTCTCTGGTTGGGGCTCTGCTCTCTACCTGGGAGGCCTGAGAGCAAAATCCTTCCATCCCCAAGGCTGCTTACCACTCCTGGGGCTTCACCTTCTCACTGCATGCTCACTGTGACATTGCACCCCCAGGTTACTCAAAATCACCCTATTCTGCCTTAAGGTGTAGCTTGGCTTTTGATTTTTTTCCTCTACCTCCTCCACCCCCACTCTTTTATGCTTCTGAAGCCAGCAGGACAAGAATTGTTTTTCCTCAAAGGGCTCATATTTCACTGCAGGTAATTTAATCCAATTAATGCTGATGAGGAAACCCTTAATGCCAAGCCATATTCAGCAGACGCACACTAATACACTTTGAACTGGTAATTCTTTTTAGATGAAGTCACTGCCTCAAAACATATTTGTAGATTGCTTATAAATTATGAGCGCAAATGGTACAACTTCCTGGCATTTTGCAGTCACATAATAACATCTATGCTTTTTAATCAACAGCCTGATTTTTGCTTCTATCCATCTGACCAAAGTGCCAGATTAGAAGGCTAAGCAGTGTCACAAGATATGAAATAACCAAGTGTTTCTGAATTAAATATATATATATATATATATAAAAAAAAAAAAAGTAATTAAGGTAGTTCTCGATCTCGAGTAATTAAGACAGTTCCCTATCCTATTTAACACTTCTTCCTTCACCCTGCTTCACTGCCCAAGGAACAGTGTTGACATTTACCAAACTTCAGATTGAAGTCTGCTTGGCAATTTGAATTCCCTGAAGTTTGAAGGGTTATTTAGTTTTATGATTTGGAACTGATCCTCTTCCTATCAAAAATAGATTTCCAGATTTTCAAAAAGCAGTGATAGCTGAAGCTGAGCCGCAGACAAAGCAGACATTTTCAGAGTTTCAGAACTTAAATCGCCTTGAAATTATCAAGCAAACAAACCTGGCTAAGGAGGATCATAGCCAAATAAAAATGTCTATTTTATGCCAGTCCTAAATGAAATATGTTCTGGTTCCCCCAGCAAGCATGAGAATATCAAAACATAAATAATGTATTCAAGCCACTAAATTGGAAAAAAAAAAGTTCTTTTATGTAACATTTTGTTTTGAATTTATCAATAAGACAAAAATGTTTTACATCTCTAGAACTCCTTTGTCTTCTTTTTTGTTTTCAACTGAAACAGATTTTTGAATTATATATATTATATATATTATATATAATAGATATATAATAGATATATCTATTATATATAATAGACATATTATAGATATATATTACATTATATATTATATATCTATTATTATTATATATAATATATAATACATATTATATATAATATATATATATATATATAAAAGAATAACAGAAAAACAAACTACATTTCATGAAAAACAGCATCCACTGTCTCGTTCAGGGAAACTGTAAGCTGGATGCAGTGGGAGGCAGGCATGAAGAGCCCAGGAGAGCTAGCAGGTCTTCAGGGGCAGCCTCCTCCAAGCACAGGCATGGTCTGTACTGATAAGGACAACAAGCAGCAGTACCAGAAGACCACCTTGGCTAGGCAGGGACCCCAATAGTGAGCTCCAAGGCCAAAGAGATGACGTATACAGCAGAGTACATTGTAGATGAAAGTGAAGACTAGCTAAAAATGAGGAATATGGTGAAAAAATGCAGGCCTATACTACAGGGATGGTGTTAGGAAAGCTAAAAGTCAGCTCGAGTTGAAACTAGCAAAGGATATCATGGGTCAAACTCTAAAATACTTCACTATGAAACCACCTTGAAGGACTCTGGAAAGTATGTGTACTTGCAAGCTGTGGTTAACCAAGGTTTTATGGTAATATGAGAAAAAAATCATTTGATCCTTGGTAACCAACGTGCAAAGGTCTGCCCTTACTCGGTGGGCAGTGAAACAGCCTGAACACAGCCAGGTCATCTGGCGTTACACAGAGCTTGGTCCTGATCCTCCAGATGTCAATGGGACTTTTTCTTCCTGTTTTCAAAGTAAGAGATTTTTGACCTTATTTTTTTTTTTTTTTTTTTTTGGTTATAGCATACATTTCTTCAAAAAATATTGATAGCTAAATGAAAACAAATGATCTGAAGTATTGGCAAATTTGATAGGTTTATGTAGGTCACACCTGGAGTAGATTAGATCATCAGTGTATCCAGCAGGTCACCATGGCCTCATAAATACTTGTGAATGACCTTTTTGACACAAAGGAACAAAGATTGCCTAATTTTTTAAGCACCTAATGGTTGTTAGTAACTCTTCTCTTAGCTCCAGATATATAAAATGTAGTCCTCATGGTGAGTCTTTTAAAAGACAAATTTGGGGGCTTATGCTGCTTTTTTCCCAGTCAAAAGACCCAATGTTATACTATTACAATAACGACTGTATGAGAGCAGCAAATTCATGTTGCAAAGATCTGGCTGCTTTCCATTTTATTCTCTCACACAGCACTTTCCTCTCCAGTTCCCACTCCCAGAAGCAGCTCTGGCTCTGTAACACCAGCATGGAGGAGCTGCTTCAGCACAGAAATGCTTTTGTTAATCCTCCATGGGCTGGCCAGAACATTCACCGGAGACAGAGGTCAGTTTAGCTGTGACCAGGGGACAGCGCCTCTCACTTATGGTAGCCAACAGAGTAAACAGAAAGGCTTTCGTTGCTCCAGGCAACTTCTGCTGGTATGCAAACATATCCTTCTGCTGGTTTCCTCTCTAGGCCTTTGTCTGCAGAAGTCAGCCAGTATTAAGGGTCCAAATGAAAAGCAGAAGCCCCTGCATCAGCTACGTGAATGTTTGGGCTTGTAACAACCTCAGCTCATCCTTAATTTACCATTTGGAAAGCCAGAAAACATTTCTTAGCTGGTTCTGTGGAGGGTGGCTCTAGGTCAAATACCTCAATGACAGCTTGAGGTGAAAAACGTGGCTACATGGCTTCCACATGTGTGACAAAGTCTTGCAAGGCTCTCCAGCAGGGCTCTGCTGCCCTGGCCTGGGTGAGCTGCCGGACCCTGCAGCTGGGAGCTTTACATTTCTCCAGCTGACATTTTTTCATCCCATTTTTCATCATTCAGAGAGAAGCTTAGAGCTGTGTGCTTAAATTCAACATCATGGCGGGGACAGACGAGGCAGTATTCCTCTTCTGAAGGGCCTGCAGCCAAGGTGCCTTGTAGGCCTCACAGTGCCTCGAGTGCGGCAGAGGGCCTGCTGCTTGGCTCCTAGCTTTAAGCAGTAAAAACAAAGTGCAGCGCTTTTACCTGCTCACAGCAGCTTGCAGTGGTATAAAGAAAAAGTGGTATAAAGAGGTGGTATGAACACTTAGTGAAGCAGGGAAATGATCTTGTACAGCAAAACAACCTCTCACTGGTGGTGGATTGGAACCACCGATAACATTAAGAACCACCATTTCTTTTGTGGAAACAAATACTTGTCTCAGCTTTTGTTTGTTTATGGGTCTCTGGAAGCCAAGGATTTTTGTTTTGTTTGTTTTGTTTTATTTTATTTTATTTTATTTTTATTTTATTTTATTTTATTTTATTTTATTTTATTTTATTTTATTTTATTTTATTTTATTTTTTATTAATCCCAGGGACATTTATAGATGTAAACTTGAATGATGTGAATGGGATTCTCATTCTGATCAGCTCTGTTTGTACCTCCTTGGCAAACCTTGGCACTGTAATGCAGCCCCGGTGTACACCCCATTGGGCAGCTAAAGTTTACTCAGAAAATTTCTCTGCAAAATTTAACAAATGTGTAGGAAGATACTATGTCCTAAATGTGCGTAGAATTCTGTTAACTATAGCAGGGAAATTTCAAATGTTGTGTACAAGGAAGGAAGGGACATAAGTACATCTGCAATATTAAGTATGACTTCAGGTTAAGAAAACATGAGACCTGAGACCACATCCAGATTCAATGCACCAGGTGCTCACCAGCTGTGACTGGCTTCTCATACAAGGACAAGTGGTTAAATTTAGGCCCAGTCACAGGTTAGACACATACAGGATCAGGTTTCACCAAGAGCTTAATCACAGCCCCTTTTGCTAGAGCATATCACTGGGAATACTTATCCCAAGTTACAGGGGCCAGGGCTATCCCAGTCTCACAAGTTTTGGCCTTGGTACATGGCAAACGTTTTTACTTAACACAGATTTTTGGAACCATTGGGGTCTTTTGTTTTAAGTGCAAAGATATATGATGCTCCTCTACAATGATAAAGTTTCACATCCTTGCTTTCTCTCTTCCACTGGCAGCACATGGACTGTCCCGGCACGTGGACTGTCCTGGGCACTCCGGATGTAGAATTGCACACAGATGCCCACCAACATTCAGGTACTGCTGGTGAGTCCTTACACCATCAACAGAGAGAAACTCACATAGTCTGATTATCCGCTTGGCAGCCTCTTACAAGCCCAGGGTAACTACATGCCTGACTTAGTTAAGCAGAATGGATTCAGGCCAAAGCATTTATAAAAATGACAGCAGCAGACTTCAACAGCTGAATGTTTGCACTTGCTTGGAGCTTTACAATTGTTGTTTGCTTGCAATTAGAAGAAAAATCTGAAATTTCAAAATTTCCTTTATGAGTAATTTCCTTTATGATATTAGCAGTGCCAAAACATTTAGCTTTGCCTGATTTTTAATAAGAAAATCTAAGCATGCTATAGGAAAATTAATCTTTGATTTGAGATGAAAACACAAGAAAATTCATTTAAACACTCTGAGATTTGTGCATTGAAAACCTTACTGAAAATGCTTTATGAAGCATTTTGATCTCCTCAGCTCCATGAGACATTTCTGAGCAGCTGTATTTCTGTTCTCTTCAGGCGTTCTTATCTGACATCAGCGTTAACAGACAGAATTATCCAGCTGCCCTCGTTTTCCTAGACAATTGTACTGTGGTTTTGATTTTTCATATTTTGGCTGGCATGGGGATATTTCTGAGGTCAAAAAACCTAAACAAAAATAATAATAATAATAATAAATGACTACCCCAGTCCTGAGGGGAGAGAATCTCTGGCAGAGACAATGAGGCTGCAGTGCTCAGAAACAGGAGACTGAGCCCAAGACAGGATGAATGAAGTTCTGCATGTAAGGGCTGAGCAGCTTCTACTGCTTCACAGCTTCCTCTGTTTCACCCCAAGCACTGGCAGGAGACCCCTGGCATTCTGCTTGGTTTATCTCTGGGATCTGTATTTCCTATTTTTTCATTCTTTTTGTGGACCTTATTTCTTTCCATGGTCTGGGTCAGATACAGCACAAGATTTGTTAGTGGAAGATTTGAATCTCCTGCTGAATACTTTGTGCAGCCTGAGATTGTTAGAGCACAGATAGAAAGCTTTCCAGTGAGTTGTGCTTTGTAAAACAACAACAGGAGCAAAATCTCTGCTGGTCAGCCAAAAATCCATCTCTGTGCTTCGTTGTCATAATTCCATGTGCTGTGTGGCTTTCACTTTTAATTAATCCAGTCTGTTTGGTTTCTGTCAGAAGTCTATAAGCTTCTCTGTTAATTTGCTGATGAATCCCCCACTGAGTTGTAATTACAGTCTTCATTGTGATCCTTTTTACGATGACAAAGGAGATAGGCTTTTGGCATCTGCATAACCTAACATCAGTAATATTGTAAACGTTGGAATGAGCTCCCCTGTTCTTTTAAGTATTTTATAAACACCTTCAAAATTACAAAAACATTGTGATGATTAAACAAGTGATTGATAAGTCAGTGTTTACATTGAATTACCCCCATCACAGTTACTTCATGGGTGGCATATGAATAGCAGGCAATTACCATTTTACATTACCGCTACAGTAGCTGCAGTTCCTACATCCAAACAGGAATCTGCTGGAAAGGATGAACCTGCTCAGTTTTCACCACCTCATTGTCTGTGAGCTGCTGAGATCACCTCAAACAGCTGGGATCCATTTCAGAAGACTGAAGCTGAACATGGCTTGAATTCTTCCCCTAGCCCCCTGCAGCAGGCATTTCATACTAAGCAAAGCAAAGCCTATGCAGCGAGTTACTAACCAAGTCAGCTTAACTGCCTAGGAGCACCGGAGCTCTTCCAGAAAATCAGAGCCAATCCCTTTTCTGGTTTTATTAACAACCCTGGTGCTAGAGAGGTGTTTCTCATGTTAAGAGCTAACTTATTTGGGGCTTGCAGCCTGCACTAATTCTAATTTTTGATTCCAAGACATTTTTCCCTAAGACAAAGTATTGACCAAGCAAACTGACTTAGAGAGTGCTCTTGCAGGAGTAGGGAACATACTGACACACACACACACAAAAAAGATGTCATCCATCAGAACAAAAGGTGAAATTCTGGTACGTGCAGCTGCAGGATGAAGTTTTTATCATGGCTGTCATTAACATATTATGAATTACTTATGTTTCAGAAATGGTAAGAAAAACAGCTATTGAACAGCTGAATAGGTGAGGCTGAAGGGTACCCCTGGGGTTGTCCAATCCAACCAGGGCCAGCTGGAGCAGATCGTCCATGACTGTGTCCACTCTGGTTTTGAATATCTTCAGAAAAAGAGACTGCACAAGCTTTCTAGGCAACCTGTTCCACTGTTTGACCACTCTCACAGTGAAAACTAAATTTTCTTATGTTAAATTGAATTACATGCATTTCACTTTGTGCCCTTTGACTCTTGTCCTCACATAACATACAAGTTCCTCATTTTCCAACACAGAGAAATGTCAACAAGGGAACTGTGCTTACTATACATTACTATTTTATAAGACATAACTGTACTTAAAAATAAAATTACAACTCTAGTCTGGAAAGTAACTGTGTTGAAGTGGGAGGTAGATAGATATCCCTAATTTTCAATACTGTTCCCAGGGTTCAGATAGGTTTTTCTAAAGAATCCACGCTCCTAATTCATAAATAACTGCTGGCCTGTCTTACAGGCTGCAGCTAAAAAACACACTAAAGAGTGTTATTTTCTCTCATCATTTCTGCCTACTTAAAGTCCCCATCCTCACTGCTGCAGCCAGCAGGAAGGGGACAAGGAAGGCACCTCTTGGTCCGGGGCGGGGGGCAGGGGGGGCAGGCTGTGCTCACTCACTCTTGCTGGTCAGCTGCCAAGCGGGAAGTGGGGCTCCTGCTCTTCGGCATCCAGGAAAATGAAGTGACCCTTTCCCACACAGCATCGAATCTGAAACAGCTGGTGGAAAACGGTTCTCCGAAACAGAGCCAGGCAAAACAATTTAGTACCTAAAGCTTATGGTCAACCAGTGTGCTTTTCTGTTCAGAAATATGCCAGGTCAGCACAACCAAAGTCCTAGCTTAGACCACAGAGCGGGGCTGGAAAAATGTCTCTACTGACCTTTGGGGAAAGGAGAAAGAAGATGAAACAGTGAAAGTTTTCTTTTGAAACCTTTAGTCATATTCTAGATTTGACACTTTTTCACTTTAATTCACTAAGCCTACTGACAACTGAAAGCTTACCAAATTCTTGTAAAGATTTTTTTTTGATTGCTCACAAATTCCAAACAAATATTAAGAAATCAGCTATTCAACGTGGAATGCAGTCATGTAATGCAAGTGATTTGCATTACCATCGATACAACTGGTCTCACTTTGCAGTTGCCATGGGCAGCAAAACATCAGGGGCAAAATCTTTAGTGGCTCCTTATTGTGCAAGTGACTTGATCTTGTGAGAAACCTACATCTCCTGGTTTGCCTAAGGCATCAAAATACCCCAGAGCCAACATCTAGTACAACCAGAATGTAATTACATCCTGGAAGCATACTATCTGGCACTCATATTAATAGTCAGAGGCTGAAAATGAGTGTTGCTCTCAATTTTTCTGGAAAGTGCAAACAATAATCTAGGTGACAGAATATCAGTTTACTCAGTTTCATTGTGGAAAATACGGACAAAGTACAGAAAAGGTAAACACATCTCTAAAGGCTTAGACACGTTCATTTCAGAGTCATAGATTCTGTAAAAATGACTTTTAACACTATTCTTGCTTTTGATCTTGCCAAGAGAGAGCCTGAAGCAAAGGTCAAGCTCTGAGCACTCCAGGATTTGGGGAAATTTGGTGACCTGCAGGTGAAATGCAGTAAAAGCTGTCCGATTTTAGTTGAAAAATACATATCACAGACAGATTTTAATATAAATCAGCTCCTTCTCTTATAACCTTTCTTGCCGATTTCCCAGAAATTTTAACAGGCTTTTTTCGAAAAACAAACAAACAAACAAAAAAACAGCAATTCACCAGAAGTACTGATAAGAAAATACACCTGCCTGTCGCCAGGGGGAGCTTTAATGCCAAAAATCCCAGTGACCTTTTCTTAGTAATTCAGCTTCCTCGGGAATTGGAGGGCGACTGAAGAGAATGCTGACTTTCCATCCTTTCTCCTCGTTCCCGAGAGAAAAGGATCAGTGTGCTGCCCACCTTTGGCTATGCAGGGGAAGGGCAGCTTGTAGGCACCGTGTTTTCACTGGCCCTGCTCCTTCCCATCCATCTGGTCTCATACTGCTGCTGTGTCCCAGCCCAGCCTGGAGTGCTTGGGCTCCCTGTGCCCTCTGCTTTCTCTCTCCAGACACAGCTACAGGTCTGGTGCCTCCTGTGCTGCCTGGAAAGATGCCATCACAGGGAGCAGCCCATGAACCCACACCGTTTGGGGGGTTTGCCAGGCACACGGTCCCCTAGACTTCTTGCTGTGCGCACAACATATACAAAAGGGGGCACCCTGGGCTGGAAGGATCATGGCAAACATTTTAAGTATATTTTTTGCAGTGGTCATGCAATCCCACAAGTCTTATTAAATGTGTTCTTAAAAGTAATTACTCTGTAGTTTGCTCAGAGCCTGCTGACAGTCTCCTCTGGCTATAAAATAACATTGGTTCACAGGTTGAGTGAAAGCTGAAAAACCTGAAAAATCTTGTTTCAGGAAAAATTAGCAGCTAAACCTAATTAGAGCTCTTAAAACAACTTCCTTCTGGCCCAGGCAGCTCACAGGAAAATGAATCCCTTTTCAGATCCATATGCTTGCTGCAGTATTTCCTGTGTTTTTCTGGTCACATTCACACACATAATTCATGCGAGTTTTCAGTCCTAGCTGTGGGCCTAAAAGGATGTGGTTGAAATCTTCAGTCTGCTCATGTTCTTGTCTCCATGCCAAAGCTCTGGTGGAGGGTTTTGGGAACTCTCTGTTCCTGCTAAACTGGGCAATGTCGCATCCCAAGGGGTGAGGGAAGGGAGAAGTTACAGAGAGGAGAACCACATGGCCATCTTTAGAAAAAGTTGATTTTCAATAAATTCAGACCACTAGTCGTCTACTTCAAAAGGAAAAAAAAATCAAGTCATAAAACTCAGACAACATCCCCACCACAAGGAACCCCATGCAGGTGGCCCCCAAGAATCAGAAGCAAGTCTTCTGTTTTTGTGGGAGGATTGTGCTGTACAAGCCACCACAGATGTGCTCAGTGCATGGTGGTGCCACTCACACTACACAGAGTTCACTGTGAACCTTGGGCTTGCCTGTAGCTTTGCATGCTCTCTTTTGACAGCTTTGCCTTTCCGGGGTTGAGATGTTTGTAAAGGAAATGTGACCAGGTGAAGAGGAGATAGCAACAGACATGGAGGGACTGCAGAGATGTGCAGTTAGATACATTTTCTTATAAGAATAAATTAAAGAGGAGGTCAGCCTCATACTGTGGAGGGTTTTTGCTAAAATCCTCCTTAGGGAGGTACCCCTTCGTATACCTGTGCTCCTGTTGACCCACCTCCACCCCCAGCAGACCCCAGTACAACCTGACCAGCTGCCCCGTGCCCCCCATGCCATGCCACCGGTGGTGCTAGAGGAGGGACCTGCTGTCCCCTGTGTGGCTGGCTGATGGCACAGAGCTGAGGAGGGGCAAGGACCTGACTAACACCCTGGGTACCCTGTCTGCAGCTCCTCTCCGGGAGCTGAGGAGATGTCAAGCACCACAGGAGCCCCAGTGGTTTGCTTGATCAGCTTTCTTGGGATCAAGCTTCGGATTTTCAGTGCAAAGGGGCAGTTATTTATTCCAGCAGGGCTCACTGGAGTCAGAGTCTGCCGTGGGGCTTGGTTGTTAACCTCCAACCCAGAAATATGGCTACAGCCAGGAAATAAAATTTAATGCCCTTCCAGATGACTGGCTTCACAAGAACCTAACATCTCATATAGAAATATTATCTTTTCTTCAAAAGCTGTTTCAATTCAGAGCACAGCACCGCCAAAATCTTTGGAATTTCACTATAAATATGTCTTATGATATAAAGTAACCAGAATAACACATGTTGCCCTTCTTGAGCTTTCTACTTTACGTTTGAAAATAAGCACTAAGCCTCCCACATTCTCTTTCTGTAATATTTTATGTCGTTATTGCTTAAAAGGTTGACTTTTTAATGTCTTCTGTTACTGCTTAGAAGCAATTAATAATACTATGATGTTTACACTGCTCTGTGTTTGGCATAACAATACTCAGTAATACTGCTTTCAAGCCATAAATGCTGTTTCACAAACATTTGTAAGCTAACCCTTCTATCATAAATGCAAAGTGATTTTTTCTATCATAAGAGGGTTTACCCTTAGAAAGAGGCAGGTTTAACATTCATTGCGTCAAGATTAAAATGAAATATCAGATATGAGGACTTCATGCTGAACTGAATGAAGTCATTGGAAAGGAGTATTTCCCAGACTTTGGTCTGGGTTGGATCAGGCCCGTAGACCACACCTGGTGATTTGGGGACTGATATTAGTGCTCGGCACAACCTTTTGTTTTTCACACACCAGGTACTGGTGGCAGATTACACGTTATATCACAAATGCCCCCTTTTTGGTGTACAGCAGATGTCAAGCTTAATCTCCACTGAACATCTCGGTCTCTCTAAAGGTAATGTGGTATTTACTGCAGCCAGGGCCAGAGCCATTTTGAAGCAGAAGTCACCAGCTGTGTGAAATGAAACCTCCTCAGAGCTGCCAGCAGTAAGAAATTAAACACAGGCTATGGCAGCATCTGCCAACTTTTAGGGTAGTAGCAGTACAGTGGTAGCCAATTGAACTTGAGGTGGCAGCAATTTAATGCACCCCATTCAGCAGCTTAGAGATTCACTAATTAATTTATCTCTCTCTTTTTTTTCTTATTGTATATACTGTTACCATACTACAAGTCTCAGAAAGGAGAGAGGGTTGCATACAGAGTGGGGAAAAGAGACAAAGCACTAGAAGATAGCATCCTGAGAAAGAACAGCACTCAAGCATATCCTGTCTCTTTCTTGCAGCAGTATATGTACAGGAATTTCACAAATACAATCTCTGTAACTAGATCTGATACATCAGATGGAACAGAGCCAGGAAGTTTGTCCAAGGCCATGCTATATTAAGTGGTGTGGCAGTTTCAAGGTGCTTTCTGACTAAGATGTGGGTAAGAATGGTATATAAAAGAAAAGAACTACTTTTGAAACCAAAGCTGCAGCTTTCTTTTGTGACCTGGTTATGCAAAAGAAAAAAAAAATGTAATCATACAAGACTGCAGAATAAATTTTCTTTTCCCAGTGCTTTGGGAAGTCCTGACAGCTGTGTGCCTTCTACCTGTGAAGCAAAACACACACATCGATGTGCTGTGTCACATCATATTACAACACATTAACAAACAAGAGGTAATAATAAGGTACAGCTTTGACTTTTTTTGTTACCTAAGAAACAACTATTGAGATGAATCTTCTACCTAAAAAGAAGGAACTGAAGAATGGGTGCCATCAGGCTAAAGAGCGGATACCGATGCAGGACCGTTGCAGCTCTGCTAAGGGATCTGAGAAGTACTTAGCTCTATCCCTGGTGATTGCTTCAGGTACTGGACTGTGCTTGCATTGTGGAGCTGTCCCAGACATCTGCCCAGAATTCATCTCAGTCCCTTAGCCTGCTGGAAAAGCAAAGAGGTCTGGAATATGAGTTCAGGACTGAGGGGAGAGCTGAAAACCAGCTCCTTCTTTTGTTCTGACTTCATGGCTCATGTACAGCACAGTCACATTAAAAAAAGGGTAGGTAATTTCTCATCATTGTAGAGATTGGAAAAATGTAATAACCTGAGCCAAAGTGATTTACCCCCCATAAGAAAAGCATATGAACAGCACCAGCTTAGTCTGTGAATTTTGACAAACCTAGCCTGATGTACAGAAAACAGTGCAAGATGTGTATAAGATTGTGGCTAACATAAATTTCATAAAAAATAAATTTAAGACTGTGTGTGAAGCACAAATCACACAAAGACACAGTATTTTTCTTTTTTGTATAGTATGATATTTGTTTGTTTTGCTCTGATGTATTTAATGTTAGAAGCCCTTTGGAGTTTGCCATTTAAGAAAGCAGCCCATAAACTTATATAGGTTTCTGTAGTCACTGCTTAAGACTCACAGACTTAATTCCTCTGCCACTTGAAGTAAATTTAGCCTGAGATTTTAGTTCTGCGATGATTCTCGTGGGCTGTAAACTTGGTGCTTGCCACACTAACAACAATCCTTTATGTCTCCAGACTCTATCCATGTTCCGTGTTAACCTTCAGTCACAAAGTAATGAGATGCATCAGACATTGTGAAGCTGGCCTAAGGGGTTACAAATTTGGATGAGGGCCACATACTGTACTAATTGCTTCTAATAAATTACATATTTCAGGAGGGACATCATGATTTTAATCATTTATTCTGCACGTTGTTTCCTTTGGAGAGAAGAACAAGGCGGCACTAAACAAGCCCAGCATCTGAAATTCATGGCAGAGACTAGAAAGAGCTCATTTAATATCAACCATCATTGTAAATACTAGAATTATGCATGTATCAAATCCCTGGGTCTGAACACTGTGGGAAGAGCCAGTGAGTCCTGGTTGTTTTAATGAGCCAAGCCAAAATTATGTCGTTGGATGCCCCTTCGATTTATAACAACTCAGACTTAATCCCATTTCAAATGCTGTAGTTAGGACCTACCTGAAGAAAAAGTCTTTGCTTGTCTGCAAAGAAAAACACATTAAGAAGGGAATTTAAAAGATGAATTCTCCCAAAGAGTAAGGGGAAAACAGAATCAAAGGTACCTTTCACCTTGGTGGGGTAGGACTTTAATTATTATCTGATGGCAGCTAATTGTAAAAGTGGTCCAGTGAACACAAAAATCAGCAAAAGTTTTCTGTAAAGCCCACTGAAATTAGTAGGATCTTGATGATGAGCCCACCAGCCTCCTGCAGGGTGAACTCAGAAGAGGGAAGGTTTCCTATTTCCCTGACCTCTAGCACACCCACACCAGTGGGTTCACTGTTAATAAAATCCTCAGACCACTTGGGAATGAGCACTTCCTTCTCGAGGGAAGACCTTGATGGTATTTAAATAGCTGCTAGTATTAATAGCAAAGGCTGGTAGATAATGTGGAGACTTGTGAGCTCTGGGGAGCAATGCAGGTTTGGGAACAGCTCAGACTGTCTTGTATTTGTCTTTGTAAACCTGGTTTCCTGTCACTCCAGTCTGTGTTTCCTTTCAAGGATGAGCTGATATACCAAACAAAATGTGATTATCTAGGCAAAAGGAAAACTGCCTTGGTACAAAGTACTCCTTCGATGGGAAGCTGCAGATGTAGCTCTGAGACTCAAATGTGCTCTTTTAATTTTCAGGTAGTAATGAGATGCCAAGGACGTACCATTACCAGTGATAAGTGCAGTCTGAGCTGCTCCTCTCTACTTTAGAGGGTTATTATCCCATTTCAAACTTCTCTGGAGAGTGTATGTGTGTGTGTGGGAGGGGTAATTGTGAGAATCCAGCACACCTTCCAAGGGCTCCTCTGGCTCCCCAACCAGAATAATGAAGATAACTTTAAGGATGCCATTCATGGAAAGCATTTTCAGCCTTCCTAGTGTTCAGTATTTCATTAGTTATTATTAGTTATTACTATCCTCAGGTAAAAGGTTTTGATATACCTGCTATAAACAACATGAAAACAGGTAAATCATAACATACTGAAAATATTATGTATTTGGTCTTCAGATTCTGACTTTTGCTAACGTTACATACAGTGTAAGAGTACAAAACTAAAAACACTGCTGCAGCAGAGTTAGCAAAAGAAATATTTTTGAAAGCAAAATGAAAATTCTCTTTGCCATCCATTAGGCATAGTAATACAATACTAGCAGGAACTGAGCTGTTATCTGGTTTGCTGTCTGATTTGCTCTCCAGATTACCACCTAAATCAATAGCTCTTACATTGATTTTTCCAGCACGCTGTATTCCAGTAAAAAGAACAATGCCCTGAGATGAGTCAGCTATTTGCTACGTCTGTAGGGACTCTGGTGCAATTTTGTTTAGGAAAATAAAAGCAGAAGCCAAAGTACACACACATATATAGTGATAAGAACTGCCTGTTGCTTGCACCCTAACCTGACACTGTCATTGCAGACACAAGGGTTTGCTACAGCTCGCTACAGAACTACAGACCCGCCTCAAGACAGACCAAACCATTATAAGGATGGAACCAAAGTATTTGGGGGCAATGTTAGACAAATAGGAGCACTGTCTTTCAGTTTAGATGACTGTGATGGCAGAGCCGGAAAATATGCCCAGATTTAACTAAGAAGCTGATCTCCATATGCTTACTATCACACGTAGATCATCAGCAGTACTGCATTTTCATATATTTATTTCATGTATTTTCACATATTTGCATATTCCATATAACAAGTACTATAGCCCTGGTACAGTATTGAGAGATATTCATCATCCAGAATGTCATTCTTTATTGTATATTGAAGACTACCCTGTGAGTACACTGAGGGAGAAACAGCGCACAGGGAAAGCATATGCAAACCTGAGTGAATAGTGCGAAATCATCAAGTCTACCATTCTGAAAATATTGCTGAGTATTGCAAACCGCTATAAAACTAGACTTCTTTAAATCATTACAGAACTTTTACAAAATTCTGCTTTTCACAGTAATGCTTTCACAGCATTGTGTGTTTTGGATTGCTATGTTTTCCTACTAATCAATTAGTCTAAACAAAACAACATTCATGTTTTCATAGCAATGAAGAGGAAGGAATAATGAATTTTCTACTGCAGTACTCTTTTTTTAAAATAAGGATAGTATTTTGACAGTTTAGTATGTTGAGTTTGGAGCAATCCAAGCTGCTTACAAGTAGGGTTACCAACTTCCAGGTGTCCACCCGTTTATCTAGCTGTACCGTGCAGTTTAGGGTGTTAAGGTGTACAGGAGAGGCATTTTGTTCTTTGCTTCCTTCTGTGTACAAGATATTTCAGATCAGTTGTGAACTGTCTTTCCTACTAGAAAATCTGTTCCCTGGGAATAAAGTTGATGAAGGAGCAAACTATGCCAGGCAATTCCCCAGACCTCAACAGGGGTAAGACTGAGTAGGCTGCAGTCCTTGAGAGGAGCTATGAGGACCTATATTACAGAGCACTTCATTTACACATTATTTAGTTTAGGCTCACAGAGCAAACTAATACAGCAGTGAGATCAATAGGTGTTATTGCTACTCATGCAAAGATTCTTCCTTCCATAAATTATTACAATTGACTATAATAAAATTATTTCTAATATCCAATAAACAAACTTCAGCCCATATTGACAAACAGATAGCAAGTCTTGTGTAGCACCTGGGAGATGTTTTCACTGTTGCTGAGTGCTGGAGAACTGAAGCTACAGAATGAGATCTGTAGAACTGGTTGTTACAGTCAATTACCTAATGACAGGGTTCGCTCTACAAATCAGATATTCTATTGTGCTGAGCAGAAGGAATGGAAATAGGGGATATTCATAATATATCCAGAGACACCCTGCAGGACTGGCTTTGGTCTACAGTCTGGAAATGGTCCTATACTGAAACATGCCGGTATGAAGAGCTGATAAATCACCATAGATCTCACCTATCTGCAAGCATTCGCAAGTCCAACTCTGTTCAGACATAGGAAAAACAAGGCCTAGATGAAGCTGCCTGATTGCAGCTAATACTCTGCTGCTTTCATGTTCATTCCTGAAAAGCTCGTAAGCCCTCTAAACATTTACTGAGATTTCTCATGACAAGTAAGGCTTCATGCTTCCTGTGTTGATGCTGTGTTCACGGGAGGTAAGTTCGAACTTCTCAGTGCCCTGCACTGTGCTACTCATAGGCACACGGGGCCATGGCTCGTTCCTGGATGTCCCCTGCATGCAGGAGGGGACACAACTGCCACGCATAAGGGGGGGCGAGTGCGCTGCTGGGGGCAGGGACAGTACCTGGACAGTACCTTTGAGGGCAGGCGGGGTGTACACGCTCTGCTTCCTTTGCTTTGGCGAGGCGCTCTGGGACTGGGGATTTAAAAGAGAGAGAGAGATGGTGAGAGACTGAGGCGGAGAGAGCCTTCCATGCTTGGCAGCTCAGAGTCTTGCCACGCAACTTTTCCCTCTCGTTATGTGAAAAATGTTTTAGGGAGGGTTGCCACAAATGCACATTCTTGTTTCATATTTGAAATCACCCTGGGTGCTTGGCAGTGTAAGTGGTACAGCCTTATGGCCACAGTAGGGTGGGACTGAAACAACTGCTGAGTACATGCAAGCAGTGATGGGCAATTTGTAACATCCTGCAATGCTCTGCATTGCTCCAAGTTCAGAGGGTGCATGCATCACTCTGAGAAGTTTCTATGAAAATGATACTCTATTAACCTGATGCCAGTTCCTGGCAACTTTTATAGCTCCCAGGCAAAACAGACCCAATATTACAGAAAATTCACTGAAAAAAAAGTAATATTGTTAAGCATAAAATTAAGGTACCCTGTGCTTTTAACAGTCTATGTAGCTGACTCTCATCAGGTAAATAAATAATTTATATATTAAAATAATGCAAGATTTACTTTAATTAATATGCCAAATAGACACAGGATAAAGAATGATTCTGTGTATAGGTAAGGTAATACTGAATTTCTTAATACATACATTTTTACATAAGTAAATGGAAGATCCTTATCCCTGCACTTTTTCAGTATATTACTCCCCAAATAATTTCATCAACCACTCTGTCTTTAGCTAGGCCTGTTTTAAGGCCAAAATCACATGAAAGATGAATTATTCTAAAATAACAGTAAAATTACATACAGAGTATGTAATTTAAAAAAAATTAAATACGGAGTATAATTTTTTAAAAATTATATGTGGAATAACAGAAGTGTAATTAGACCAATGTACAGTTAGCAAAAACTGACTGAAATATATTCCAGTGCTAAGGCAGTGCAACTTCTGCAGAATTAAAGCAGTTAAATTGGTGTATATGTGATATGGAATATCTCTATAAGCAAATGACAATAAAACTACATAATATTTCACACATGGCTAATTTTTGAAGACATAAGCACCACATTACATTACCAAGAACAAATATTTTTAAAAAGCTGTGCCTAAGCAAGCTTTATTTTCTTTCATCGATTTCTAGTAGTGTTTGCTCATAATGATGCTGTCTTTTCCCAAATATTTGCTAAAAATGCCTCCTACTTTTCCCCAGAGTACTTTGGTATATTGTCAGGTAATTTTAATCAGATCTATCTCTTCAAGGAACATTTGGGACAGCTCTTAAGAAAAATACTTCCACACGAATACAGCCAATCATATTACCTTATCACAATGGATGGAGTGATAACATTTATAAATAAAAGATTGTCTTCTTTTGAAAAAGTAAGCTATTTATAAACACTGTGGGATAGGTTGTTGATCCTCACCCCAGTGAATCACTGTAAGCCTGTGTTTGAGTCCAAATCTGAAACAATCAATACCTCCTGCTGCTATTTAGAGCTTTGCCAGCTTCTCTGAGCAATCGGGGAGGAGAAAGTGGTCAAGGAGCTGCAGGAGCTGTGCAAGGGGAGATCAGAAAATGAAAATGGAGGAGCCGGCTTTCAGCTGTCCTGCAGACAGCACCGATCCTGTGCCTGCCATGGGTTTGGCAAGCAATGGCAAGGGGGGAGTTTGCAGTGGCTTTGCAGCCCCACAGCCAGTGCTGACTGGGACGAGCTGGCAGGGCCACCTTGGGCCACGTTGGCTTTGGTTTGAGTGGGCAGGGCAGCAGGGTGGAGAGGAAATGTGCCTTGGCCAGCTCCCTGCTCTAGGGTACCTTCTTTGCTGCTGGAGGTGGGGTGACTGCGCAAAGAAAGACATCAGCTAGGATGGACCAGTAGGCCGCAAAGGGATTTTAACAGTAGGTCTATTTTAACTGTAAATGCATTGTAAGAAAAAAAAACGTATTTCACTTACTTCTGCCTGTGAGATGTTTGTTCTCTTCTCATCTTTTTCTAGAAGAGGAAATGATAGAAAAAGAGAAAAGTTAGTACAAAAGAGTTTCGCCATGCAAAGTATTGCAGCTCTGCCCTGCACCCTACAGCACCATTGTAAATAAGGAATTTCCCTTTTGATTTGCAGCTTGTGTGCCTCAGAAATCCAGAGGCCCCGATTAGCGTTTAGACATGAGCACTGTGTCTAAAGCCCTTCACTCACGTGTTTTGACTGTGAACTGACAAGTGGTGGTGTGTGGTCAACACCTGGCCCTTCGGCTGGGCTGGCAGCAGGGCTCCATGCTTGAGTGGCCACGGGGACCCAGGGCTGCTCTGCCCAGGCCCTGCAGTCTCCCATTTCTCCAAAAAAGCAGGCTTACCAAGGCCTAGTAGGATGCAGTAATCCTCAACAAGAACTCCACCTCCATTCAGCTGTTAATTCACTAGTAATGACACTCAAGAGCACCTAACAGTAACATGCAAAACCAGCAAACCAAAGTGTAACTAAGTCTAGTCTTTCATCTTAAAAAAAACACTGGTGTGGTGTTGGAAATGGCTGTGAAATATTTCCTGGTACTGCTTGCTTTTGTTGCCTTGGTTTGCTCTTGAGCATAGGCATGGAAGAAACGGTGAATGCTAGAGATTTCTAATGAAATAAGCACCTCTGAAAACCTAGCTGAACAACTAAATGAACTTGCATGAAGCAGAGGAGCCAAGGATCTTCCTAACCACAGCACTAAATCAGTTTGTGCAACAGATTAAATTATTTTTCTAGTGTTGTCTTGACATGGTTAATGGTCAAAAAGTGTGTCTTCTGATGATGATTTCCCAAATATTTGACAAAGATCATATGGGACCTCTGAAGCACAATAGTTTGGAGCTCTAAAATTTAAGTGTCTCTTAAAAACAGACATCAATGTCTAATTGTGCCACCACGCCTTACAAATTTTTCCACGTGCAGATGCCACTGTGCAATTTCTACTGAGGTGTAGCAGATCTGAAGGAAGAACTAGGTCTGTGTAACATCACTTCATCCAGCTTAGTCCCTGTGTGTCTGCTGCTTGCGGTGTGCTGTGTGTGAGGAGAGCCAGTCCAGGCAGACTGTCTGCATTTCCTGTTGTGCTCTTTACCCTCATGTCCATGCATCTTGCAAATATTAATTGACTTAGTGGGTTTACTCAAAGTATGGATTCGCCATTAGAGACATCCAAATGACTTACACTCCAGGTTAAAATATGTGGTTTGAAACAGAGCTGATTACTCCAGTGTGGTCCCAAAGATACGGAATTAGACAAGACAATCAGGAGGCCAGTTCCTGCCATTGATATTTCCATGACCTTAGGTAGATGACTAATCCCTTCCTTGACTTCCCTACCTGTAAATAACTACTCCAGTACCTAGTATGCTCACAAAGCTCTTTGGAACATGAAGATAGTCTGGCTAAATGGGTGATTATTTATGTGTTAATAATCTTTCATATTGATAGTATAACAGAGAGACACAGACTTCAATGACTTAACATTCAATTATTATTATTATTTTTTTTAAGCTCAGAATCCTGGGTTTAGTTCAGAGGCTGAAAATTGATAAATCAGGAACTTAGAGCGAGGAACAATGAAAAGTAAGTCATGTCCCATTCCTTCCTGAAACTCAAAGCTTGTCCAAATTCAAAGTATTTTTGGTAAACTCAGGCTGAGACTTGCACAAGGAAAGAAAGCTGCTGTCAGCAGCTTTGTCAGATTTCAGGTCTTGTTTCTAAGGATTTGCATTTCTCTAATCCTTTGGACTTGCACTTTTAGTGTTCCTCTTAGTGGGGTGACATTAAACCTACCAGAACTGGAAAGTTTCCAGCCTTTCCTTTCATCCAGCAGCCTTTATATGAGGGTAATTTTGTGAACAAGAACTGGTCCTGTATGGAGTTACAAATCATTTATATCCGCAGCGCAAGGAATGCCAATAAACAGCATCAAACACTGGAAATTCAAGAACGACTTACATAAACACAAAACCAAACAGTTTTTCAAATCCAATAAAGAGATACCAGAAATGAACCTGAAGGACCAAAGGAGACAAACCTGAAGCAGAAGGTGTGAAGTGTTTTACATGAGTTGTGAGATAAAAGGAAAGACAGAGATAGTCGGAGGTATGTTTTGGTCAATGGTACATCTTGGCAGACATTCGTTTTGAGGACAGAAAGAGCATTGCATGCTTATTTTGATAAAAATGTGTTAATGGAGAGCGTAGATCTTTAAGGAGAGGTGACAAGAAATAGGAACAAGGCAAGCTGAGATCACTGTATGTCATAGACCAAGGCAGGGAATAGAAAATGCACAAAAATTCTGCACATAGGAGAGAAGGAAAAGATATAAAGCAAGAGAGAGAGAGCAAGAAGAGGGCAGTGCTTCTGTGTGTGCAGCTGAGGTAGTGATGAGAGACATGGGCAGTGGGCTGTAGCAGAAGCTAAAGGAGAAATTTAGAGATGACAGAGAGCAGAGCAGGAGGGCAGTGTGTACTGGAGTTTGACCAAGAGCTCCCTGTCCAGGGAAATAGTTTGAGCTATACTGGTCTAACTGAAGGGTTGCAATTATACTTGTGTGAACACTCTTACTTGGATAGAAATAGTGTTTTTCCAGTCTAAATTATATTGCTTTGAAAGCAGTTTAATGTCATGAAAGCATGTTCTTAATAAGAGTGTGTCCACCAGAGACACACAGGTCCTCATGATGCTCTCACTACAACAAGTTAGTTCTGGCATGAGAAATCTCAGAGAGAGCAAAATTTGTGATGGGAAGGGATGGTATAAGGTAAGAAAGAATACGATCAGTCAGCTGCTATAACTGAGATGTATCCATGTAACAGAAATCAAACAAGACATTTCCCACCCTTACACCCGTCAAATCCATTGACAATTAGAAATTGAATTTCTTTACTAAACTCTTTGAGCATAAATTCCTCTTGAGAGGGGTGAGGAAATGATCTGAAACTAAACAGACTTGATTCACAAGGGAGAATGAAATCCCTTGTTTCTCAGTGTCCTTCAGTTCCCATTGACTACTGTGCACACTTCTACTCACAAAAAAAACAACACATTTCTACAGAAAAAGTAATTTCCTTGTCTTGTGTATAACTAGGCAATTACACATGGAGAATTCAATTGATCAGGTATACTTCTGTCCTACATGAAATTAAACTCTTGGTTAGATAACTTCTCCCTACAGGTTCTCTTTCTGGGGCCAGGGAGACTGTTTAATGATGCTCCATTTTCTTCTCACAGACCATAACATTGCTCACAGAACACAATACTGCTCTGTTATACTCCAGATCTGAATATATGGCATTTTTCCAGTTTGACTTATTCTCAGCTGCCCTAATTAGCTAACTACAATCTAATACTCAAGTCATTTCTTGACAGCTTTTACATTTGTGTTTTCAAGTGGTATGTTAGAAATCATATGAGAAGAACTGAGAACAGATTTGTATGTACCCAAGTTACTGGAAAGTGGGGATTTGTCTCCCACATGCTCATGTTAGCTTAGCTCTTTTGAACATTTATTAGCACAGCCACCCAACCAAGCTGACAGAATAAGCTGATCTACTCCAAAGGTGTCCTTACATGAGGTCAGAAATAAGGTGCTGTTATCTGAGGTCAGACAGGATCAGAGCATACAGAAGCTGGCTATGGGCAGGATGACAACTGCCTAATGCAGCTCATCACTCTTCTGAAGCTACATTGCTGTGGAAACAGCAAGGACATGCCGAGGGAAGCCTGATGGTCATTTTCAAGATCAAAATTCAACTGCCCCTCTTCTCCCACTGGGTGATGTTAATGCACTTGCAGTAGTCACGCAGGGCAAGAGGTGATGTGTTTTAAAATATGTGGCCTCTGATATCACTCATGGACTCTGCAGTGGAGTCATCCAGCAGCAGCTGGATGTCATCCAGCAACAGCTCATCTCATCCAGCTAAGTACCCTGCTTTCTTTCCTCTTGGCAAGAACAAATAAAAGCTTCTTCTGTAGGGTTTCAGTCAGGAACTGGAGGAACAGACCAGGTCAGAGAGGGTGGCTTTTACACAAGAGAGAAACTCAGTAAAACGTTGGTGTAGTTGTTGGAGAAGGTGTTGTGTAGAGAGTTTGGGATTTTCCTTGGGAAAACAAAGATGTGGAGTTTCAGATAAAATCATAGGTGGTTGGTAGGGTTTTGGACTTTTTAGGGGGGTCAGAGTATCTAAATTTCCCCTTAAAATAATAACTACAATAATTCTTTAATTGCTCAGATAGTGGAAATAATGCATGAGTCACGTGCCTATAATAGATGTAAGTTAAAGAAAGAGAAACAAGAATGGTCTGAATCTCAGTTAAATGATCCTGAAGAAAGAGTTTAACGACATGATTCCATCATCGGTCTGGAGCCTGCTTACAGTCCTGCCCCTGTACTGTGTCAATGGTACCACTGGAAAGAGCAAAGTAAATGAGCAGAGCTACGGACACAGCCTTTTGCATGCAGACTATAGTGCAGGAAACACCAGGCTATGGAGACAGAAGTCAGATAATGCTACAGCTGTGAAACAATTCTGCCAATTTCGTGAGTTTTTGTGAAGTGTCTCCATGGAGAAACACTACCACGCCTGTCAGCAAAGCTTTCTCTCTTGAAAAATGTCAAAGAAATGAACCAACTGCTGACTTCTTATGAATATGATTGATGATGACATCCAGTTTTGTAGGCAGAAAATTGAAACTCATTTTCCTGGATCTGGCTCCATTAGCCATCTCTTGAGATGAAAAGGAGGGTAGCTCTTGGCTCCAGGTGCAGGGGGTTGGTGTTCAGGCAGTAGGCAGCAGAAGACTGCTCCCAGCCCTGCTGTGTGCAAGTTTTGCAATAAGGCAGATCACCTGTTTCAAAAACTTGCATTCAAATGGCACAAACAATTTCAGGAACCAGAAAAAGAAATGCATTATTTTTCAAATAATTCTTCATTCTCTTGCCACTTAGTGGTAGGTGAACCTGAAATTTTCTGAACATTTTGGTTTCTGTCATTTCACATTTCAGTTTCTCCATCATAAAATATGGGTTTTTAAAATAATTATTATTAATCTACCAGCTTGCCTCACTGGTGTTTGATGACCACAGTTCGTATTTGCATTTGTATTTGTAAAATAAGCTCACTGAAATCTGATTTAGAAATTGACTGGTGTAATTTATTTTGTGATATTTTTTTTTCTTTTTTATAAAAACTACATTTCCTTTCTTCCAGAAGACAAAATAAGATCAAAAAATATTTCATGCTTTGCTTTTGGCAGAACGCTAACCACACATTGCTGGATTAGCTAGAACTTCATAGCTTTTTACTAAACCACTGAGCTAGGAAATGGAAAAAGTATTATAAGGCAAACATTAAAAAACAAAAACAACAACAACAAAAAACCCTCATGTAGCTAATTGTTTGACTTTTGCTTGTTGGTTTCTATTTGCCTGTATCTATCAATGAGAACTTGACTATGGGTATGGATGTAATTACATTTAATTACAAAAAAAATATCCTGTTAGGCCCTCCCGGCCTGAGTATGTTTCTGAAAATTTTCACATTGCAAAAGCACCTCATTAAACTCCAGTATTGCAGCTGCTGCGGTAAATGTAGCTAGAGGGTCTTCTCCCTCCTCAGTCAAACGCTGACAGGAGAGTACATTCATTACTGTTCTGCTGCATTTCACACACTAATCGGCATCTAAATTACTGCCTGCTCCTTTAGGGAACACTAATAGCAAGATTTGTATAGGAAATATTAATAAAAAACAGGAAAGAGAGGAGTTTGCTGGAAACACAAACATTAGGATGCTTAACATGTAAGGCACCTGCGGTTAAGGCACGTATCCTGTGGAAGATCCCGTGCTACCCTGACAGCACCTACCTGCCACCCTAGCTGAGGTGACTGTGCGGTAGATGGCTTCTGCACACCAAGTATTGGCACAGTGTGGCAAGGTTGTTCTGGTTGAGAGGACAGAGAAAGATTGAACTGATGGAACCAAAGAGAATAGGTCAGAGAGAAATGTGCATGTGGGACAGAACAAGGAGGCGGCCGTGGTCTTCTGCTCATGGGCAACCCCCTTGTAGGACAGGGAACTCCCACAGGGCTGCAGCACTTTGCACTACCATGCCCTTAATTGCTACTTGGAAAAAATAAAAACAGTTATAAAAAAATAAACGTGAAAAGTTGCAACAACAACAAAAAACTTCAGATGAAACCACAATGTGGCAATTTCACTGATTTTACTGTTTCCTTGTCTAAAAAAAAGAGACTCCTGTTCTGCAGAATTCTCTTCCTAGACAGTGACTTTCTCTGGATCTATTTTGATACACTCCTGCTTACAGCATCAGAGAGTTGAATTGATTGTTCTCATGGAAGTGCAGCATGGGGAGAGTCAATCTTGAAGCTGTGAGGAAGGGCTGGGCAGCTGGACATGGGGTGCTTTATAGCGATGTGCCTGGCTGGATGGGAAAGGACCCCAGTGTCTGCGGAGAGCAGACCTGTGTGCTCTTCCACCACCTGGCTGTTCCATGTCCCGCACCTGAGCAAAAGGCTTGGATTCACCTGGGCTTTCTTTACATCCAGACCACATATTCCTATACCAGTGGGAAATGGCTCTGCAAGGAATTTATTACTAACTCAGAATTTACATGCTATTTCAGCCCAAGTGTAGTTTGGTCATGCCATCTCCTACACTAAGCTGGCTCAACATTACTCTCATTCATCTTGAAGTTTTTTCCAATGAGCTTCTGACTGTAACCAGCCTTCCAGAGTTAGCTAAAATGCCATAGGCCTGGTGAGTCAGTTTGTTTTGACATTTTATCTTTTCTTTCCGGGTGAATTAGCCCATTTATAGTCACAAAGCTATTTCCCACCTTCAGTACTGAAGCAGCCATCACTAGTACTGAGTATGGACAGCCGTCATCTTAGACCAAATACTTCCTGACGGTGCTCAAAGACAACTTCTAAATGAAAAGAATGATGATACTTCTCCTACCAACACAACAGCATCTGGTCCAAGCAGGGTCTGCATCACTGCACACCACACAGGCAGTACCCAAGGACCCACATACAACTGCACAGCTGTAAGAATGTGAAATAAAACCCTTTCGTAATATACACAGATCAAAATTTCTTTAAAACATACATTCTGATACTGTAATCTGGTTTGTAAGAAACTGGAGACATTACAAACATCAAATGTGAATCTGAATGCATTTGTTCACATCACACAAATCTCAAAAGGGAATTGTATGGTGGTGCCTGCTTCACAAGCTTGTTATTCCAGTTTCACACCCAGCTATGTAAATCAGTCTAGTTTCACTGGCATTAAACTAGAATATAACAGTGATGAATCAGGTCTGCAGCCTTACCACAGAGCACTCATGAATTGTTATTACAAGCATCAAAAAATCGTCCTTCTCCTAAGCTTTATGTTTTCAACTTTCTGTTCTCCCTCCCTAAGAGATTCCAAACCTCTTAAATAAATAAATAAATAAATATTTAAGTTCCAGAAATCAATATAGCATCTCAAAATATACTTTGGAAGATATTTTAAGTTCTTTATTTTCTCCTGTCTTCTTAATAATGACTTATTTCTTATTATTAATGACTGAGTTTTTCTTTCTGCCTTCTTTGATACTCTGACCATACATTAAGCAAAACACCATCACATTCCTAATCATCACCACTTTGCTAACGGAGAACCTCTTGTAATGCATCTAGGAGTCATGCACACAGACAGATGGGTGTAAGCAAGAGCACATCTGCATCTGCTGTGCTTTGCTGCTCTGCATAGGCAGGATGGGAGCTGAGCAGCACTTACGCACTTTGGTGAGCATTTTAAACACAATTAGACCCTTTTAACAATTTTTAAGTCTATGGGCAAAATATGCACCACAATCAGGAGCTTTTATAAAGGCAAACTGAACTAATTTCACAGAATGGTAAAGTCCCTTTGTAATATTTGAGTGGTTTTTGTTGTTGGTGGTGGTTTGTTGTTGTTTGTTTGCTTGCTAGTTTTACTACTTCCATTTACTATTTTACTTACTATCCCAGTCATGATTTTACTAGAACACAAAGCAGCCTTTGTGGAAAAACCTGTCATGAAAAAAATCTTCCATTATAAAATTTCTTTTTCTCATAGCAGAAGTCCTGCAACCCCGCACCCACGAGGCCCTCTTCTGTAGCCCTGCTCTGTGAGAGGGTCTGTGGGCAGGAATGCTGGGGCAGACCTTCCCAACAAGAAGTCCCTCGTCAGTTGTATGGAGATGGCTACACACTTGGCAGTTCTTCCCAGAGAAAGAAATTAAGCAATGGAAATACATTTAAAATAAATTTTCTCTTTGAATAACTGATGACTAACTGAATAATTGACTTGTCTTTAAATCAATGCTAGGCTTGGAGCTGCTTTCTTGAAGTGTATCTCTATCCTGAAGTGTATCTATGTACCACAAACTTCTCTTTGGTGAAGTTAACAGAGATAGCTCTCAAAGAACAAGGGGCAAGAGTGGAACAAGGAGAACAAGAGTGGAATCAGAAGAAAGGAAGTCAGTCTTTTATTTTTTTTCTTTCAGTATTTCTGATTATATATATATAGGTCCCAATATAAACATCGTACAGGGTTTGGGAGAATTTCTCTGAGATAAACTTTCCATATAATTTGCAGTTATCAGCTAGTAATTCATGGCGTTACAGCTGGGAGACATCTCCTGCAAGACCACGAGGTGTCACTGCGACCAGAAGTACCAGGTCAGGGTTGCCCTATACCTGGCTTCCAAGCCGCAGTAAATTAACTCTTTCCAGAATAATATCATGTAGTTAAAAGCAAAGTACATTTTCCCATTTCCAGCACAACAAAGTTAAGTTTAATCCCAAGTCTTTGTAATTTGTCATCTGTGCACACACTGCAGTGCCTATTACGCTCTGACCCTCTGGAACAAGAGGTACTTGGGAGCCTGGTTTAGTTTACAGGAAGGTTAGGGGAAGGGAATACTGCTCTAGACAAAACAATTCCAGCCCAGAAGTTCAAAACAAGTTGAGTGCTGCTCAGTATAAATTCTGTGGCAAATCTAAGGTCTGCATCAGCAAAACAAACCAGAGTTTATGAGAAAAGCGAAAAACAGAAAATCATTTTACTACTGACTTTACTAGGCCATAAGCAAAAGGAAGTTTTGCCACTGACTTCAAAGCCACGATTTTATCCAAGATATATTGCATGATTATGGTAAACAAATAAACAACCAACCAAATAACAACAACAACAAAATAAATCCAAGGAACCAACCAACTAACCAAGCAACAACAACACAGACAAATGACTGTCATTTAGTGAACTATTTCTAGCATTACGTCAACTAGGAAAGAACTTCAGCCATCTGTGGACTGACTTCTTAGTCTGAATTGTTACACATATGCATAATATAGATAACAATGTATAAAAATATATAATACACATATAAATAATGACAGTCACATTAATAGTCACTCCATCTGTGAGATCCAAGTTAATTCATTCAACTAGATAAAAGTGAGGCAAACTGAAGCAAACTGCTGTGACTGGTGATGTGGAATTTGAAATCCTTGGCCTGTTGGCCTGAATGTTGATTGTAAATTCAAGTCTCAGATGTGTGTAAAGTGTGTCTTAAAAGATACATGATGAGTTGCACACAACTCTCTTTTATGGACATTCTTTTAGGATGATTCAACTCTCTTCTGGACTGAAATGTAGATAAGAAATTCTATGTGAGGCAAATATATGTAAACTAGGGTGACGCTGATTTTCTGGCATGATCTCTGGTGGCTCTGGGGAAGAACGTCAGTACAGTAGGAGGAGAACCTGACAGCCAACATTTCTTTGTGCCCTGGGAGGTGCTGGAGGGTCAAAGTGAAGTACAAGATGACTTTGGAAAAACAGAGTATCGCAGAGATTTGGAACAAGTCAAGGGACAAGGAATGGAAAATCAACCTAAAGCATGACACTTTGTCTCAAAATTTGACTGCCTGTGTAGAAGGAGAACTTACCTAATTGTGAGGTTATACTGACACCAGGCCTATTCTGACACAAAAGGATACGTCAACAAAGATTACATCTTTGCTCTGTGGGTTAAGGGCAGTTTCCACACTCACAGCACAGACTAGCCTGGAACATGACAGTGAAAGAAAAGAAATGCATGGAGGAAAAGGGGAGGAAGTAAAGGTAAAGATTCTGAGTGGCTTGAGGAGGGCCAGAGCTGTCCAGTGACTGCCAGCAAATACTCAAAGGAACAGGAGCAAAGAGCTGAAACTTCCCACTAAAATGAATGTGTCCAAGCAAAACATACCGCCAAACTGTTAAATATTTGAAAATAATGGCTAATGTTTTACCAACTATTACCAAAGCACATTCACAAAAACTTCCCAAATAGTTTGCCCATTGACTCTAACACTCCTAACAATATATTAGTTTGTGAAAAGACTTAACTTGTTCATTAAATATTTTCAAGTAAAAAAACCTAAGTACCTTGAGAGAACAGGTTGGGAATTCACCAGTAATACTGAACAGTGTCAGTGGTATGTTACTTCCCAGATGATTGTTTTATGTTCAGCCTGTGTTCAAATGAGATAGTGAAGAAGTTGAGATCTAAGTACAGCTGAGGCAAAGATCATGAAGAAATATCCAAGATGACCAGTAATACAATACTAGCTGGTCCCCTGATACACGTTTAAAGCATTCCCTAATAGCTTTGTATAGAGGAATCAATTGCAATGGAAAATGGCTCGGAACTGACCCACCAGTGGCAATCTATGTACTGGAGTTGCAGCTGCAGTAACCCCCCTGCGAGCTGTTCCTTTCTCTGCTGTGAGCAACAAGAACATCCTAAGTTCTAAAATAAAAGGCATCATCAACAGCCAAAACTAAAAAAAAAGTCAAACATTGCTTGCTATAGCTCATAAAACAAGAAAAAATATCCTAGCTGAATGGTTTTATATTATACAGTCTGGAAAGTGACATTTACCAGGGGAGAAGAAAACATATACCAAATAAAACTCTTCCATAGCCAGTGATTATTATTGCTGCCTTTGCAGTTTCATTCCTTTTTGTATAATACCTCAAGGATTTCAGTAAAAATATGTTTTAAAGTTAGTCCTTGCCAACTACTCTCTGCTTTCCTATGATTAGATTGCACATGCATAAAGCCCCTCTCATACATGTATCAACTTATGCTCAAATTAAGTGAACTATTAGCAATAATGCTTCTTGGGTTTTGTGACCCTTATACAAAAAGACGATGCAAATGTCACTTTTGTGGATTCATTCTTTGTTTTTCTATCTGGAAGTTTTCGAAGAGTCAACATAATGAGGTTCCATAATCTCATTCTCACCATGAACATGGCTAGACAGGATGGAAATGACAGGCCAATCATTTGTTAACGCAGACTAAGTTAGCCCGTAATTTCCAAAGACATTTTTCTGAATTTCTACTAACCTCACTAAATACCAGGGCCAGAGGGGATCCTGTATTTTGTGTTATATGTCTTCATCTGCACTGTCACAATCAGCAGCACATCATTGTGATTCATGTGGAATGAATTGTTCCACACCCTCCTACAGGATATGCTATACACATTAAGGCTCAAGTCATCCACTAGCATCAGCGTTTTAGAAAGCCTGAAAGCACATTTCTAAGCAATTACAGCTCTGCTGTCTACTTACCTTATTTCAAAAACAGAAAGTAAAAAAACTAATGTTGAACTGGATTGAAACACCTGGATCACAATTCTTTAAATGAAAAATATTCCTCTCTCTCTCTCTCCCTCCCCATGGTTCTCCCACCCCCCTCTAACACATTTAACTCTTCAATATAATTCCAAATTGGTGGTGGTCAGAAAAAGAGCAGGAAAGGTTCACCCACATCTCAGCTTTACACCACTGTCTGAGAAGAGCTACAGCAGAGAATTCAGAAAGACTTGAAGGGAATACTATCACCACGAGCCTTCTCTTTTCTGAGTGATAGAGACTCAGTGCTGAAACATTTAGGCTGTGGGATGTCTACGTACCAGGATAAACAGTACTGTAGGATGCAGTAGAGCTCACTGCTTTACTTCATAAGAACTTTCCATCTGGCCCAACCAAGCTCCAGCACTGCTGTGTGTGACTCTTCTCTGCTTATGTTGTCAGAATGAAGGATATGGTCTCAAGTGGAATATACTGCCTTTAAAATGCACATTTGTGTACTTAGCACTGCTAATGGACTTCTGAAAGTGTGGTTTGGCTCTACAAGATAAAAAAAATGCCAAGACATTCACTCACTGTGGTATGCCTGTGTCATAGGTATCCCAAGGAAAACACTAAGGAAATGAGTGTGGAACTGCACTTCATTCTGCTGCTATCATACTCTCTTGATCACCCAGTAAAGCTATTTAAGGAAAATATTAGAAGTGATGATTTTAAATACAGACACACAATTAGGGCTTTGAGGGGTGGAAAACAGTTCCTTCCACAGACATATGGTATAATTCTATCCTAGAACTGCTTAGATGACTCTAAAAAGGAATTAGGCTGGTTCAGCCGATCATTTCCCCAGCTCATGACACAGCCAGCTCAGACACAAGGAAAGCAAAGCCAAGCTCTATGGTCCCCGTACACTCTCTGAATTTCAGTAGTCCAGCCTTGTGCAGTTGGTGAAAACTCCCCTGACTGATAGCGTCTTTTTGCTCAGAGTTCCTGCTAGCTTTCAGTCCAAATTCATTAAATTCCTACTGTTGGTGGATGTTGAAGTGAGGCTTTAACTTGAATTACTTCACATAAAGAGTTAATTGTTTTTTCCTCTCTGGAAGCTCAATAAATGGGGCTATCTTGATTGATGCTTTAAGTGCAAACCCTCCCCAGTATTCTGAACATAATGAGGTTAGTGCTAAAAGCTGGATTCTCTCTCATCTGTCCACATTATCTATTTATTCTGCACACATCACCATGGTGAATGAGTGCTGCATTAAGTACTAAATAGTAGAGGTCAAACAAACCTTGTTGTTTTTGTTTGTTTGTTTGTTTTCTCCTCAGGAAGGCTGAAACATTTATTAATGGATTTTAGTTTATTACCTTATGTAAAAAAATAAAAAAAAATAAAAAATCAGTATGATTATATTATTGAAGTATAATTTAAACATAATCTTAAAACATAATGATTTTATATTCTTATTTAAGCCAATTTGTCTTACTATGTTTAAATGGACTTAATTTCAAATTGCCTATGATTTTTCTGCTGTTAAAACAAACAAATAACCCGACACTCAAAATGCAAACAGCATGTTTTGCTCCAGGCTAAACTGGACCTATTTTGATCAAACATATATATTTAAATGTCACAAGCCCCAGTAATTGTCTGTTCATATACCTGTACTAAATATAGCTTAGGTACTTTGACTATAGGTAGCTACATATGCCTAGATGTTTCATTTTTTTTAAATCGGAAGCTCACCATGTATTCACATTGCTCACCAAAACAAATTGTATGAAGTGTATAAGTGTGTAAGTATTTGGCACAGTGCAAACCTGTTAGGGTTCCTCTAGCAAAGTGCTACGCTTTATGAGTGTAATAAAGCTTGAAGCTGTCAAACTGGCTTTCTCACAACATTATGCAGCTTTCCACACTGCTATTCTCTACCCCATGGCACACCTCTTTGTCACATTAGTGCTCATTAAGATGAAAACAGAGGTAAACTGTTCGAAAGCTTATCAGTCCTGACACTGGATAATCAAGGAGCTGGAGATATGTAACACGAAACCATATATATTAAAAATGATTTGCAAATAATCTCCTGGGATGGAAGAAGGCTGTTTCTATGGTGCTTTTGTATAAGGAATGAGGAAAACAGATGAAGAGTACAAGGTTCAGTTCTAAAAATACCTCCTGTACTTTCAAATAGCTCCATGGATGTTGACCCATGGAACACAAAACCAACAGAGGGCAGGAAGCAGGAGCAACAAGCAGTGTCATGGCACACATTAGGAGCTCAGCAGCACGGGTAAGTAGAAGAGGATGTAAATTCACTTGTGGAGTATAAAAGGATGGAATGAGAGAAATGGATAAATGTAATTTTGCCCAAACTATGAATGAGTGTCATGTCCTCGCAGCTGCACCATTTCTCCCATCTAGGTCCAAAATCTGAGTTCTGGTTGTAAATGCCCAGCTTCCATTTCCAGACAGCAGTCATACTCAGTCCCTTCCACAATCCAGAGGTTTCTCAGACCATGACTGCAGCTCATGCTTCCCCTTCTCATGGAGGGAAGACAAACATCACTGAACTTGTCTGGTTTTGACTGTGAATTTACTTCAGCCAATTTAACTGTAGTTGTCTTTGTAGTCTGGGGGTTTAGGTTGTCAGCTGCAAATAGCGAAGGCTCATCCTGAGCTGAGCTGAAGACCACGTAGTACATCCAAAGAGGAGGCACAATAATACTTTGTAGTTATTGTACTTATTTACCATAGAGGTTCTTCCATGCAAATTAAAGAAATCTGAAGGCTGTTTTAACTACCATAACACTTATGGACACAACATACTTTTATTAGGCTATATTCCTACAACAGCCAAAGGAAGAGTGAAGGCATAATACCAAACATATGATAGCTAAGATGGCGAGTTAAGATGGCCTGACAGATACCTGAAAGTACGAGTTCAGAACAATACAAGACCTGAAACTATTGGCTCTTTTTCAACTTCATGATATGTAGCTTACTTGGGCACCGTATGAAGCAGTACGTATTTCACACTGCTCCAGACTCTGTGTTTTACACAACGCATGAATTGTGGGAATGTTTATATTTGTGAACTAATATGTTTATGACCTCAAAAAAAAAACAGCAAAAATGCATCCGTGTGCCTCTGTGATAACCTCTAGATGAGTCAGAGCAGTGCACAGTTCATTCCAACCAAATCAAAGCCTGGTCCTCCAGCGTGGTGTCTTTACCTTGCTGCAGGCAGCATGACAGGTCCTTTGGCAAGTGATGATGATGATGACATAAAATCCTGTCTGCCTTTGAAAGATGCTAACAAATTTTTACTATTATTTTTTAATTTATTTTTTAAATTAAGAAGAGGTTTCATAGCTTCTGTTTGGAATGTGTGAGCTGTTGCTTCTGGGCTGCATTAAAAACAGCTCAAGCACAGTTTCCTGTCCTTATTTTTCATTAATTTATTTAAGTCCATTAACTGTTGTTTTTTTTTTATTTTCATGGGTCAGATCATGGAGTTTTTACTCACATACCATATGTGTGAGGAACTTACGCTGTGGCTTGTCCCAGGGACTCTGTGATCCTGAACTGCAGAGTAAATTCAAACTAACCCAAATTAAACAACATCCTAGCACAGTGTAAATAGGCAAAAAAAAAAAAAAAAAAAAAAAAAGGAAAAAAAGGGGGGATGTTGTTTGCCACTGAACATCTGAAGTTCTGAAGTCACACATCAGCCTGCAGATAGCAGGCTTTTTTCAAGCATAGACATTTTCTTTCCAGTTCAAGAATTCCTCTGTTGCCTATTAGGGCTCATGCAGTGTTTGTTTTATGTATTTCATTGTTTCACCGTGTCAGCTGGCCTTTCTCAGCACAGCCTTGAGGAACACAAAGATCTGCACTGCCCGGACCAGCAGTGCCTGATCTCTGAGCATCTTTGTGCCGGTGGTAAGGCACACAGAGCTAGCTGTACCAGTCCTGTGGTGGGGGACAAACAAATCTTTTTCATTGCTTACTGCCATACCTCCATGAAGTCCTAGACTATAATAAAAACAGACAGCACACTTAAATGATATTCAAATTTAGCATATAGAAAGGCCAACTTTTAGACACCCGCCCCCCCCCAAAAAAAAAATAAAAATAAAAATAAAAAAGTTAATGACAGGTTTTTTTATAACCACATTAGAAGCCTAAATTTGCAATTGAAAGCAGCTGTTATTTGGCTTACTCACTCTCTATTTTCTGAACCAAAGTAAGCAGTATGTCCTACCAGAATCTCATGCTTTTGAAAAACATATCAGTTTTCATGAACTGTGAGACCAAGAGTTCTCTGTTGATTCAAGTTTCAGTGAGTTTTGCCCGAGAAAGGACTGCAGGACTGGTTTACAATTGACCAGAAACAGCTGTCTCCTACCTAGCAAGTCTCTTGCCTTGCAAGAAAAAGTGTGATTGTTAAATGTAAAACTTCAATGTCAGAACATAACACATCTACCCTCTCAAGGATATACTTCTGGCATAGTTTGCATCATCAGAAAAGCACAGCTATACATGACAGTAAGATTTATTATGCAGGGATAGTCTGGGAGTGTCTAGAACCAATTTAGCATAAAAAAAAA